>NW_009259877.1:1245302-1253408 GCF_000687185.1 Egretta garzetta | reverse complement strand
TGCCCGGACTGGCCCAAGGGCTACTGCATGCACTGTCTCCCGTTTAATTTGTTCAAAGGCTTTTCGTTGTTCAGGGCCCCATTTGAAATCGTTCTTCTTCCGGGTCACTTGGTAGAGAGGGCTTACAATCTGGCTGTAATTTGGAATATGCATTCTCCAAAACCCCACAACTCCCAAGAAGGCTTGTGTTTCCTTTTTGCTAGTTGGTGGAGACATAGCTGTTATTTTGTTGATCACATCCATTGGAATCTGATGATGTCCATCTTGCCATTTGATTCCTAAAAAATGGATCTCCCATGCAGGTCCTTTGACTTTACTTTGTTTTATAGCAAAACCAGCCTTCAGAAGGATTTGGACTATTTTCTTCCCTTTCTCAAAAACTTAGTCTGCTCTATTGCCCCACACAATGATGTCATCTATGTATTGCAGGTGCTCTGGAGCTTCACCCTGTTCCAGTGTAGTCTGGATCAGTCCATGGCTGTGTTTCCACCCCTGGGGCAGTCAATTCCAGCTGTACTGCTTGCCCCTCCAAGTGCAAGAAAACTGTGTCCTGCACTCTGCTGTCAAAGGGATTGAGAAAAATGCATTTGTGAGATCAGTTGTGGCATACCACTTGGCTGCCTTTGACTCCAGTTCATATTGAAGTTCTAGCATGTCTGTCATGGCAGTGCTCAGCCGTGACATGACATCATTCAGGCCACGTTAGTCTGCTGTCATTCTCCACTCTCCATTAGACTTTAGCACTGGCCACATGGGACTGTTAAAGGGTGAGCAAGTCTTGCTGATCACTCTTTGACTCTCCAGTGAATGAATCAGCTTATGGATGGGAGTCAGGGAGTCTCGGCAATCGGCACACATTTTTCTTCGACCTTCAGCAACCCCACAACAGAAGGGTACTTTGAAACACCAGACAAGTTAGAAAACTGCTTAATTTCCTCCATTTCCCACCGGTACTCTTTTGGGTCCTTGAAAAATCCTCTCCTGAGGTAGTCTATGCCAAGGATGCATGGAGCCTCGGGGCCAGTCAGAATGGGGTGGGTTTTGCCACTCATTCCCAGTTAGGCTTGCTTCAGCCTCCAATACAGCTAGCTGTTGAGATCCCCCTGACACTCCAGAAATACAGATGGGTTCTGCCCCTGTATAGCTTGATGGCATTAGGGTACACTGTGCACTGGTGTCCACTAGAGCTCTATACTTCTGTGGGTGTGATGTGCCAGGCCATCGAATCCACACAGTCCAGTAAACCCAGTTGTCCCTTTCCTCCACCTGGCTGGAGGCAGGGCCTCTCTAGTCCTGTTCATAGTATTCATTACTCACTTCTTGTAAATGCAAATCAGAAGTCCCTTTATTAAGATAGAAAGGAAAATCAGCCCTTCTACTATGTCTGGGGAACTGCTTGCTGGGCACCTGGAAGAGCCACCTTTTGTGATTGTTTTTCCTTGTAACTTGCATACCCGTGCCTCTAGGGTCACAATAGGTTTTCCATCCCATTTCCTCATGTCCTCTCCACAGTCACACAGGCAAAACCACAGGGTAGCCCATGGTATATGACCTCTATAATGTTCCTCTTGGGCAGATGGATTCATAGTCCTAATGGCTGAGATACAGGTCCACACAAGTGGAAAGTAGGACCTATCCTGGTTCAGTTGCTGGGCCTCCCAGGACTGTTTCTCCACAGCCAAGTCTCAGGCCTGAAGGGAGGAAGAGATATTTTCTTCATATCACTGGTGTTGGCCAGCCAATTCATCCACTGTTTGTTCGTCTTTCCAGGTCAGTATTTTCAATGAGTTGGCATATGACGATGGTATGCTCCATACAAACTTCTGCCACATGGGTCATGTGCACTGGACTCCATCTGGATCTTTGGGCAACTGCTCATTTTTCAGGTCATCATAAATTACCTTCAGCACAGTTAATTCCCTCAATTACTGGATACTTCTTTCCATGGTGGTCCACTTGCCTCAGTGACATATAGCATCTTCCTTGAAAGGATAGCTTTCCTTCATGCCTGACAGGAGTCGCTTCCAGAGGCTGAGAACTTGTGCCCCTTTTCCAAATGACCCCTTCCCTAGAAAGGGATGCCAGCTTCTTGGCTTCCCTACCCTTTAATTCCAGGCTACTGGCCCTGTTATCCCAGCATCAGAACAGCAAAGTGACAAAGTGCTTGCCTGGAGGAATATTGAAATCTTTTCTCATATCTGGCAGCTCACTTGAGGATAAGGATCGGCTGACTACCACCTCATTTATGAGTTCTGCCTCTTCCTCTTGCTATTCTCAGATGGGCCAGCTTCAGTGTAGCCTGCCTTTTTCACTACTTCCTTCCTCTTCTTAACAGGAGTTTTTTCCTCTTGGTTTGAACATCCCAAGGATATTACAAATTCTCAAGAGCTATTGTAACTAGCCTGGAGTAGAAGGGGAAGGTGAAGGAGCCGTGGAAAGTGTCCCCTCTTATCTCCCCCATAAATTGGCTATCTGAGGAGAAAAGGTAGATAGGGTAATTATTAATAGTTTCCAAGAGATGGTTCCCAAAAGTATGGAGATGACAGCAATGCTGAGTACAAATACCAGATAAGTTTCATCATGAGTAATTTTGTCGTATCATAAACCAGTGTTACAGCATACAGCAAAATGATAACTTTAATCCAACTCCCAGAGGTGGTAAACAGCATCACAAGGAGTGCATACAGCAAGTAAGGTGTTACATAATTCTGAGAACAAGCACAACACCTTTGAGAGTGAATAAATCAACATTGTGACCAGCGACTATTAACCTAATGACGAATGCTTGTAACAAATTTGTTTTAACACGCTCTGGTCAGATCTATTGATATCTCAACCCTTTGAGCCCCAGGTTGGGTGCCAAAAAGGACTGTCATCATTTGAGATGGCAGGCAGCTATACACCACAAAGCCATTTGCTCACTCCCTTCACAGAGGGATGGGGGAGAGAATTGGAAAAAGGGTAAAACTTGTGGGTTGGTATAAAGAC
Organism: Egretta garzetta; assembly: GCF_000687185.1. Lineage (NCBI taxonomy): Eukaryota > Metazoa > Chordata > Aves > Pelecaniformes > Ardeidae > Egretta > Egretta garzetta. The sequence goes on along the minus strand of NW_009259877.1, from coordinate 1,250,420 downwards.
AGAAACGGAAAGGAATTAATAATAATGATAAAAGAATGTACAAAACAAGTGATGCACAGTGCAATTGCTTACCACCTGCTGACTGATACCCAGCCAGTTCCCGAGCAGTGGCCCTGCCCCACCAGCCAACTTCCCCAGTTTTTGTTCAGCATGACATCATATGGTATGGAATATCCCTTTGGCCAGTTTGGCTCACCTGTCCTGGCTGTGTCCCCTCCCAGCTTCCTCATGACCATCACAATAACCAGTCATGAGTCTCATGCAAATTCACATAGCAATTGAAAATAAAGCATAAACCAGTGTTCTAGCCTGCAGTCCAACTCACTGAATTGCTCTAATCTTAGACATAAAATTTATTAGGTTTAGGGAACAAATCCCGGTTTTGGCCATGAATCACAGAGGCTCAGTGCCAGTTCATTATTCCTATCATTCAATCATAAAAACGGGTATATGCTATTAATATGCCATTCACAGATACTGAATGCCAGAAATAATCCTGGTGTTAAATCAGACTTCTTGCATTATTCATTATGTGCTCTGTAATATTATTTTTGCAACTCAGAGAGAAACAAACAGTACTGCTACTTTGGGAAATAAGTCATATGCAACAGTATTTGTCTTTTAGGGCCATCTGATGACATTTCTAAGCTTTGATATAATTAAAGGCAAAGATCTATGTTGCTGCAATGATGAGGCTAAATTTCATGTTGAGAAACTAATTAAAAAGGTTTAAAAAGTAAAAAAAAAAAAAAATCTTCTTTAAGATCTCCCCTCTAAGGCCTCAAAGCAAGGCTAACCAACCTATGCCATGAAACAAATATATTTTGCAGAATATTTGTAAACCCACTGATTTTAAGCAATTAAAATGTCATCTCACTCAGGGTTAGTCACTTGGCTAGTGTGTTTAAAAATCTGCAGTCAACAACAAAGAAGGGAGCAACATGGATAACGTGCAATCTAATCTGACTCTTCAGTCCAAATGATCTTGTATCACTCAGCTGATCACCAGTAATTTCTACCTAAATGTAGTGTCATTCTCACATTTCCCTGGCCAGCAGAACCACACTGTGTTTGTTGCTATGTCCCATAACTCAAGTTTTGTCTTATTCAACACCATATTTCTAATACATAAGTGTGAAAACTCATTAGCTTTCTCAGTTGGACTGCAAATATAGTATTTAAGACCTGTGCTATTAGTAGCAGCATTTTTAACCAAGGAAAGTATTTTTTATCGTTATGGTTGTTTCATTTACCTCACTGGTAGTGCAATCAAAATCAATTCATAGATGTCGCTATAAGTATATGCATAGGAGAGCTGCGTTTTAGCATCTAATTATTTTTAATTCAAAGCAACAAGGAAAATTTCATCTTGGAAATTCTTTTAATTTGTTTTTCTTTTCCTCCAGAAAGTCTATATTCATTAAACAGAGAAAATTAATAACTGAAAGGCATTGGTGCAGAGAAGTGAAAAAAAAAGGGCTTCTTGAAAGTAGCTTTCATGCTCTGAACAAGCTTTCTGTTTCAATTTCTTTTCCTTCCCTCCCTCCGATTTTCAAATCATTGGAAGGATAAGGTTATTTGTGGTGTTATCAAATACCTCCTGCCATACTGACTGTGATGTATTTCCTAACCTTTAGTCTGGCTTTGACTGGGTGATCCCAGCCACTGCATCAAGGGAATGGCTCTTCTGCAGCAAAATTAAATTCTATCATACCCAGTTGCTTGGTTCCATGTTGTGATAAACTAATCTAAAAGTTTATGCATTTTTAATAGAAGTCAGGAAACAGTGAAATTCGTAGAATCAAAGTAAATTTAAAATACAAAAGAACACTGATTATTTGCCAATGTGTTGTTTTTCCCATCACAGCTGTTCACATTCTTAACATAACTTTTGCAGGCATAGATTCTAATGTATTTCTCTATTTTCTTTTGTGATGCTGGCTGTGCAATGTCATCAGATAAAAGTGTTTCTGACTATTTAAAAAGCTGAGCAATAGGCCAATGCAAAAAAAAAAAAAAAGATAAAGATGGTCAGATGCTTATTGTGTAAGTTTTATATGTAGCAGGATCATTTGATAGCACCTCATCTAGCTGCAAATGAACCACACTAGACATGCAAAAGCTATCATCAGCACTGAAATAAAGAAAAAGGAAAGGGAAAAGGAAGAAGAATGTAATATCATAACTATACCAGATAAACAGTCCTGCTCAACAGTTTTTTGACTGCAATTCTAGTTTTTATTATTTATAACATCTTCAAAACCAGGAAAAGACTAAACCAATACATTGCAGAATTTAGGCTGGAATGAAAAACACGTTAAAAAAAGAAAAAAACAAAAAACAGCTGATAACTTAATGTAGAAGATTTCCTACCCCTCTTTTGAAGGAAAGGCACTTCACAAAAGATCTTTTTGTACCAGTACATTTAGCAACTAAGTTTTTCTGAAAACTGTATTCCAATTTCCTTTCAAACAGAATGAAGTAATCTAGAAACCAGTGAAAAGTCTTTTATTTCTTTGTCATTTGAGTTTTGTAAGAGTTGTAACAGGCAAATACATTTCTGTTTACACATAAGCTTAGCAAAAATTAATTTCAAAGAAGCAGTTATAAGTTACAGTTACTGCCAATTTCTGGCTGTGTTCATGCTGAAACTCATTTTATTCAATGCCTTATATAAATGAGCATGACCATGTTTTTTAGTGCCTATACTGTTTGCTATAGCAGAGCACAAATGCCTGCTGAAGGTTAGCTCACCACATTTTCATCCTGTGGAGGTCTCAAAGTCTGTTTGGAGTAGGAAAACCGTGTTGACAATATGCTCCAGCTATCTCATGCCTGTTAGTGCTTTCCAAAATAATACTCCCACTTGTCTTCTGCACACCCAGCAGGCAATAGGTAGTGGTCATGCAACTCCTACACTGACTTTCAGTGTTTGGTCTGAATTATACAGAGACACATTTGAGAAAACTTGTGATCGGGAAGAGGTATATCTCAGAACCATCTACATTTTCTGCAAGGAAAGTAAGTCCTTGGCACCAATACAAGAAATATCTCATAAGTCGTTCACTCTCAGATAAGTTTGAGTAAAAAGTAAAGCAACTGGAAGGCTATTAAGAAGTAATACTGTCCATGTGGAGTATAGGGAAGTTAGTTAGATGCTACTGAGATAACTGGCAATTGAGGTCAAAATTTCCAGATACGTATTTGGATATTTAAGTGAAACTGCATAGTGTTGTGTGAGAAACTTGTTCACCATTTGTCTCTGTGTTGGCCTGCATTTGGCACATATTCCATAAAGAAACTTCAATAAAAGCCTGCAAAAAAACGAGATGAGAGATTGGAAGCTGAGACATTGGAATGTCTTTCCTGCCACAGTGAGCCCCCATTTTGCTCCCCTGAGCTTGAGGATGACAAGGACTAGACCTGGATTTATCAATGAGGGTATCTCAGCCTTAGTGATCTGGCAGGCAATATTGCAAGGCTACTATCAGCCAGAGGCAGTGGTGGTTTCCCACAAAGATGCCATGTAGACTTTTGTAATGGGGAAAGATTTTTAAACCTGGTTTATGGATTTGATGCAGTAAGAAAAAAAAATCTACCTCTTTCAATTTTTAAAAATTCAACAGTATTGGCCCCAGTGAAGCTGAAGACAGCCTGGAATATCTCCTGCCTGATGGCAGCATGCTGCTAAAGAAAAAAAAAGAATTCATCAATAGAAATGTGAAGTCAGGTCTAGGACTTGGAAATACTCACAAGATACCAAATATATCAGCATTCTGAAAGGCTGGAAGATGAGTACTCTGAAATGAAGATTTTTTTTCTTCGTTTCCCAAATATTACCTTTTACAGTAGGATGCCACAGAAGGTGACTTTCAATATTAAAATGTGTCATGATATCTTGGAGGAGAGTGTAATGTCTCAGGGCTGCAGGGAAACCTGCAAATGGCTATGAGCAGGCCAGCAGGAAGCACAGTTGGAACAGGCACCTCCACTAGTTCATAGTAAAAGATTAGGACATGTAGCTCACCCACTTCCATCACTGAGCACTTCTGTTAACGAAACATTGAATTTCCAGCCATTTGCACCAACATGCAAACAGTGTTACAAATTGGTAATTAAAATACATATGTGAAGTCAAGAGAGAAACAACATATTGATAAAGTGTCAGAAACTGAATACAGTGGTCTTTGGGGACAGGGAATTGCTCCTTTCAGGCCCACTGGAGACACAGTTGCTCATTACTCAAGCCAAGGGGGTTTTTCCCACTCCAGTTCCATACAGCCAGGCTGCTGCAATTCCCTCTCCCTAGGTCCTACCAGCAGTGAGGCTGAATGCGTGTTACGACTAGACACATACACACACAAAATACAGAGAAGGCTGGCTGCACAAACCAGCACAGAAAGCAGTGACTTTGCTGGCACTTTAGACAGGCTGGAGACTGACATCCCTGCAAAATGGCTGGGGCAAGGACTGATGGCCCCATGCTGGCCTGAAACAGGGTCCTAGGCCCTGGGCAGGGTGGGGGCAGCCCCACTGTGGGGCTGAGCACGGACAGTCAGGGCTGTTGGTGCTCTCAGGGCCCTGACAAGTACAAAATGGAAGTACTTATTTCTCCAAAGTCTTACATATATGCTTAAAGGTCATTTGTCCTTTTACTAGAAAGGTAGATAATATCAGGAATAATTACTTCTCTCAAGTGAATAGGGCAACAATAAGTGCTTACAATAAGGCCTAAAGTACAGTAAGCCAACTCTTAAAATGTACATGCATTACTAAGTTTTATGTTCAACAGAAATCATTTAAATAACACCTATGTAAATAGAACATCTATATTATAGCACCCCTGTCAGAAATAAGATGATTATTCTTGAGTCTGCTACAAAAAGTGAGACTCTAATGGCACTCATTTGACATGAACTGCGATCCACTCTTGGGCTAATAAAGATATTCTCAGTATTAATGAAACTAATCTAACACTACAGATTTCTGCCTGTTCATTACAATAATTTATTCATAAAGTGTTCAGTTGTTCCTGTGAGACACTGATGGAGAGTGGTACTCAGTAGAGACATTTCTAGGAGCACTTCTAAACTGGCCTCCAGCTTCTCTCCGGCTCTT
>NW_009259877.1:1235803-1245287 GCF_000687185.1 Egretta garzetta | reverse complement strand
CTTTCCCTTTCTGTCCCTGTTAAGCTTCTTCACGCAGCCAAAATCTGCAAACATGAGCCTACTCTAACATTTTCTGAAGTCCATGATCCATGGGGACACAAACCTTTAATTCTTCACATTTATGTGTTTTCAATTCTGGCTGTCATACAGTTTGTGAAACAGGCTGAGGGAATACTGACACAGAATAAATAATAAAAGAGAAATTAAAATAAGCAATAAAGCCAGGGTATATTAATAATTTGAAAATATTTGTTAAAACTGTTCATACCTTCTGACTGGAAATATCAACCAGAAGACAATTTGAGCAGCTATTTTCAAACAGTCACTTAAAATAAAAAAATACTTAGAATCTGGTGTAAAGTTTGCAGAAGATAACCATGAGCAGCAAGACAATAGGTATGGCTACAAAATCAAAACAGAAAAGTGATGTTGCAATAACTTAGATCACCTAACATGAATATTTTTCCATCAACTGCCTCTGTGTCTCCCATTCCGTGCCTAACTGGTCATGGGGCAGCCACTCCACATGCCAACACTTGACCAGAAAAGCAACATGCTGCTATAGCTGCTCAGTGGCATACATTTAACAGGGATGATAGAGGGTCTCCTTACTCCATTTTTTCCAGCAGAATGATTTAGGCACCCTACTGATCAGGAATCATGCTGCTGTGAGTCTTTTTCCTTGCACCTAATACTGTTGCTTGGGGATTCATTGAGAACTCAGCTACATACATATGTGTTCACTAGCTGCACTCTCAGATCCAGGTGCTTAAACATTTAGAATGACATTACTAAGTGTCACTATGCTTTAAAATAATTTTTGGTTCCTGACCAAAATGTGAATCATCTTCTAGTGCAAGTGTCATAATTGTTTGAAATGGTGCTAAACTGTCTCTTGCTCTTATATTATCTCTTTTAATTTTTTATTTTATTCTTGATACAACTTCTTTAATAGCTTCTTATTCTTTTTCTTAACATTAAACCTCATTATGGAATGCAGTTTAGACTTTTTTTCCAGTATTCTGCTTTATTCTAGAGCTCTGGACATCAAACAAAAATTTGATCCGTTTAATTCTTTCTTTACACTGAAAGAACTAACAAAAAATATGTGTGAAATCTAGATTCTTTGTGAGCTCTAGTCCTCATGAAATATTTTAAATTTACACCTAAAACCCAAAGAGTTAAATGTTGTCCTTTCTGAAATGAATAGTAAATCTCTCTTGGGTCTGTCAATATTAACCTTGAATTATAAGACCCCATATAAGAATTATATTATTGAAACAAATCTTATTTTGGAATGGGATGCAGTATAATTTAAAGATCCCAGAAAGAAAACCTTAGGAGAAAAAAAGGTTTATCTTCCTAAACAAATATTCAGAAGAACTCATTTGGCATTCCTAGCTGTGGAGCTAATAGCCTTATTCTTACAAAAAAATTCCACAATTAAGGAAATAATCAATGATATTTTAGTCTTTATAAACACAAGTCACTTCTATATTCAGTGAAGTCTTTCAGACTATTCTAACAGAATTCATCTTGAAACTATGCTATTTTAAATTCTTTTTTTCCTTCTGGTAGTATATCCAGTTTTAGATTACTCAACATTAAATCACTCTTCACTATTATCCCTTTCATTTCCTACCAGCATCCAGGCTCCCTCACCCAACCTTGAGAATTTCCAGTGTCCAAGGTAATCCCTTTCCTCACATGAATGTAAGAGGAATGCAACTGTATAGACTGAAAATAAAGATTAGAAATTACCAATTAATTTGCTCAACATCTTTGACATTTAAATGTAAATGTAAATTTATTTTACTTCACCTGAATTTGATATTTGTGTGCTTGCTACAAAATTAACTTAATGTGTCTGAGGGTCTCATCTGAAGAAGTCTACTGTCGATATTTCACTTGAATAGGTAAATTAAGTGGAATGGACTACAGCCTAACAGTTGGCTTTCACTGGTGGTCCCACTTCTGACACAACTTATTAATCAGCTACATTTGGAAAATTGTCTTTCCATTCTGAGCTTTCTCAGAACAGTGTGAGCAGGTGGTAAAATTATACTACCTATAAAGTGTTTTGTTGTAGTAGTAGTAGTAGTAGTAGTAGTAGTAGTGGTGGTGGTGGTGGTGGTGGTGGTGGTGGTGGTACTAGTAGTAGTATGTAAGAGCTTCTTTAAGCACAGGAATCCTGTCTTGTCATATTGCTTAACAGTCTGCAGAAAGGCACTTTGAGAGTATGCAGATGAAGATAAGAACTTGATGGATTAGAATATTATGTCAGTAATCAAGATAGATTATCTGTTTCTCAGAAATTGCCAAAGAAGAGGCCTTTCATAAACATACAGAAAAACTAATGGGACAAAACACAGGGTGCCATATCCACAAAAATATCAAAAATGGAATTGAGGAGGAAATGGATGCTTAAATTCCAGAGCACAGACTAAGAATCCTAGCAGTGTTACAACAGAAATAAAGGATTAAATGAAATGAAGGGAATTTTTGGCTTGTTTATCTCAACTTTTCAACATCACAGAATGCTACATCTTTAGATGAGGAGCAGCATGCATCAGCAAAAGAAAGCTGCAAAGCAAACTCCAGGGAGTACAACTTATTAGTGGATCCTTTGAGTGCCTTTTAGCTACAGAATAACTTACTTACAGAATCTTTTCTGGGGCTTTGTCTTTTGGTATTGTTTGATTTTTGTTTCTGTGAATACTACTGCTGTTAAGTGTTTGGGAGCTAATAAGTCTGTTCAGTATTGTGGGGCTGCCACATTATGCATTCCAACTTGTAGGCACCTGTTTTATTTATGGAATTGTGCAGCAGACCTTTTGCATGTTAAAGAGAGTTCATTGTTAAACAGTGCATGATTCATTGAAGATTTGCTGTCAATATTTCCCAAAATAGACAGCCACAAAATACATGCATCATTTGCAGTCTTTTTTGGATGTAAAGCATTTTACTGTATTTCTATATAAAATCTTCAAAATAGCCAAAGTATATCCTCAGCAATCATATTTAAAATATATTCTTGGATGCCTACCACTGATGCCAGTGATAAGAAAATGTATGCTTTGATTAGTTCCCATGATAATCGACTTAAACAGCAATGAGTGACAGCCTGGGTTTTTCTTAAATTGTCTCCAATGGTTATTTGAACAGATCCTGTTGCTAGAAAGCCAATGGCAGATGTTATTTTTTAACAGCAACAAGCAAAGCCTCTCTTCTCTGTGCAGCATTTGCTAAATCCCCTTTAAGCTTCCAGTAGGGCTCTAATAAAGCTTATCAAATTTGTATCTTTCAAAAAATTGACTCATCATTATGGTAAAAAAATTACTGCCTAAACCCCTAAGTCCTTACAGAAGGATAACTAAATGTTTCCTTTGGCGATTTTTAATTTGCAACATCATATATGCTTTCTTTTAAAAAAAAGAGAATGATAAAAAAAAATTTTACTTTTTATAACAATAATGTATGAATTTACATAATTTTAGAATAATAGATATGCTATTTAAGTATTTTATAGTATTAAATTATTTACATTAAATAATTCCCCAAAACAATTGTAGTTCCAACAATGTCTGAGCAGTTCTAAAAGGCAAGGAATCTATTTCCATCTATACATATATTTTGCATTTATGGTATTGTATTGTTATAAAAACATGGATATCCATGCTTAGCTTTCTTAATCATATAACATAGAACTCTCTTTCCTTGTGATCCAACATTAACATTATGCTTCTTCACCAAATGTTTGCTTATAAAACTTATTTTAAGTGCATTTTAAGCTGTAGTCTTTGCAGTGTAGGGTATACAATACAGAAACATTAGAGATACTGAAGCTAAAGAATTTATAACCTTGTCAAACATTAGAACCAGTATATGCCTATTAGCTGTTGTTCCATCTGTTCCATACAGTCTCTTTTCCCTTATAGTAAATTAGCATCAGAACAGCACTGATGACCTGCTCTATGAGGTAGTTCAGTCACTACTGCATGCAGTGTAAAATATAATTGTTGCTCTCCCACACATATTAAATAATATTACATGTATATCCCATGACAATGAATACAGCCTCTTAAACTTTCATCAAAGTCAAATATTTAGAAATTGCTTAAAGCCAAGAACTAGGAACTAGATAAAACAGGTATTTGTCAAATTTCTAATGGCCTTCTCAATATCTGTTCAGCACAGTATGTGTCTGTCAAAAATCTCTTAAAAAGACACTGGTAGAAGTTTATCAATACAAAGTAATGAAAACAAATAACACAAAAGTTGAAGTTATTGTTTAAAAACTCAGAGCTTAACTAATATAAATCAATGTCTGGGAGAAAATAATTATGAAGAATGTAGGGGAAAACCAGGATAGTCTTCTGCTAGAGCATGAACTCATTCTATTGCACCTGATTTCTGGGCAAAAGTGAGGAGAATGATGTAATATAAGAGAAAAGGAGCCTTCTAAAAGTTGAGGATGGATGAAAAGTCATGAATCAAGGGGAGGCCCATTACATGCCTTTTCACAAGAATTAAGCTGAGCCATCTTTATTATTTCTGTGGCATTATACAGGCACCTTTTCAAATCTTGGCTTTATGTTACGCCAAAGATTTACTGGTTTCTTCAAGAAATAAATAGCTCACACGATCATTTGTGTGGTACAGTTAAGACTCATATGCTTGGAATGCAGGACCACATTGGAGCACCTTCTTTGAGCAGGAAGTTGGGCTAGAGACCTGAAGTCTCTTCCAGCCTGGACTGGTCTCTCATATGGAAAAAACCTGGGATCCCCTCAGGTCCTGAGAATGTTTGATGACTAGTTGTACTCACACTGAAGAATTTCCAGTTACATCAATAAACCTAAATCCATTGCTTAGTCTATCTGAATATTTATCATCATTAAAACTGTAAATGTGTCATTTTTTTTCCATGCATACTTTTAAGATGGACTTTGGAGGGTCCAGAAGATGCTGATAAGGAAAAGTAATCTCTCTTAGAGACACACGAACATTCTAATACATTTAACTACATACAAGACAACATATTATATCTGTCAAACATGGAATACAGTAATAGTATGCCACATAGACACACAGGATCACATCATTGTATGTCACATAGACAGATAAGATCACAAGACTTAGAGATAGAAAATATCCTTATTTAGTGTGTGGGGCCAACATTTTATCTACCAATCTGAATAACAACAATACCGTTCCAGCAGATTTATCAGCATGTGCTGGCTGTTTTTTTTCCCCTACCATCTGCAGCATATGCAAACACATTGCAAGAAAAACACAAATCACCCACTGAGGTAATTTTTCTTTGTGTCTCCTGCTTGCTTAGGGTACATAACCTCTCGCCAGGTAACATAATAGAGTCTCTACTTCTGTTGTGAGTTGCTCTTTATTTTGGGCAGCTGGCACCTAATCAAAGAGCTGGTTTAAGTACTAATTATTAACCAGATCAATGAAAACTCCAACACTGAAAATATGTTAATTGCTTAACAGTCACAGATGTATGCATCAACAACAGATAAAATTCAGTGGCATTTTCTTCCTGGAGATATTTTTTACTTTGTTGTTTGCCCAATGAATATTGGTGTATTTTTGCACAAAGTGGTACCATGTTTCAGCAAAAGTCACAAGTTTTACATCCATAACAAATTTGGCAAATGAATAAAACTCATCCCTTGAGCATAAAGGTTAGTCTAACTCTAGATTGTGGTGCTTGTCACTTCATGGGGCATCCTGATGTTCTTCATGGGTGTAGAAATCTGCAAGAGCAGTCTAAGGATTTTTGCGTGCTTACTGCAGGAATATTAGAATGAACCCAAAAAGGTACTGTGAAGTTTTTTAGCCAGTAGTTATTACTGCAGAGCCAATCCTCCATGTAAGTGCTGAATGTGCTTAGCATGTATATATTTCACATGTATACATTTAGACTGTCTTTAGTGCTGAACCCATGTAGGTGCTGAAAATCATCTGTAATGTTTATTTTTGTTATAGAACAGTCAGTGAATGCAGGAGGGATCTTGACAGCTAACACCTTTTCAGTCTGTCTTCTCAATATCATGTAGTATGTCATTCTCTGAGAGACAGACCTTATTCCCTTCTCATCTCCTAGCACATCCTCTGGTGTGGTAGCACTGGCAGTAGCCTAAGGTGGAAGAGTCCCTGAAACAGGGTGTCCTGGTTTCGGCTGGGATAGAGTTAATTTTCTTCATAGTAGCTAGCATAGTGCTGTGTTTTGGATTTAGTACCAGAAGAATGTTGATAACACACTGATGTTTTCAGCTGTTGCCAAGTAGTGCTCAGACTACTCAAGGACTTTTTGAGCTTCTCCTGCTCAGCCAGGTGCATAACAAGCTGGGAGGGAGCACAGCCAGGACAGCTAACCCAAACTGGCCAAAGAGCTATTCCATACCATATAACGTCATGCTCGGGGGGGCTTAGTCGGTCGGTCGGTTGCGGGGAGACTTCTCGCTGCTCGGGGACTGCTCGCGGCTCGGGGACTGCTCGCGGCTCGGGACGGGCTGGGCATCGGTCGGCGGGTGGTGAGCAATTGCATTGTGCATCATTCGTTTTGTATATTCTGTATATTCTGTTTTCATTCTCATTATTACTATTATTATTATTTTCTCTTATTAAACTGTCTTTATCTCAGCCCTCGGCACTAACCTTTTATTTTCTTCCCAATTCTCTCCCCCATCCCACTGAGGGAGGGGGGAGTGAGCGAGGGGCTGCGTGGTGCTGAGTTGCCAGCCGGGTTAAACCACGACACAGGGCTAATCAGTCAGTTACTGTGCCCATGCACATGATTATGTCCTCATAGGAGTAATTAAAAAAAAAAGAAGCCACTTACACATTCTTGCAAACATAATCTTGATATTTCTTTTTCTGTATCACTCACTGGTTCTACTTCCACTTTAAAACAAGGATGGCTGTAAATATAAAATGGCTGTAATAGTGATAACATCCCCTGCAGTTGCCAGGAACAGTTTGTACCAAGGAAACAAAGGGCATATGTTGGTATGACAGCCATTGGCAGGGCTTGGTTGCATATGCGCCACTGTCAAAACACCTTTTTAACTACCTCAGAGGGATTGCACTGTTTTCTTTCTCATTTTGAGATAAAATCTGCAAAACAAATGAGTTTCTGCAAAGTTTCAAATAGGAGTTCTTCTCCAGGAACCACAGTGAATTATGTGGGTTTTTTTTCTTTCTGATCTTTAGTATCCTATTCCTCTCTGCATGAGATCTGACTATTTTTCATGGTGTTATATATAATATCATAATTATATAATCATTTTATCATAACTATAGATTGATAGCCTGGATACCTAAAGTGATTATGATTGGGTGTTCCATAAATTTGAATACTTTTCATTCATTTGAGGTGACAAAAGAACACAGAATGTTTTCATTCATATAATAAAGATAAAAATTTAGATAAATCATATGCATGCGTGCACTTGAGGTTTTGTATGTACTACTCTGTATATGTGTGTATAAACATATACATGCACAAACTCGTTGAATGTCTTTAGCTAACACCTTTAAAAATACTAATGAAACCGAGAATAAACTCATTAGATTTCCCCAGCAAGATATTTTCTCATTCATCCTTGAAGTAAAGCAAAACAAAAGAAAAAAAGACAGAAAACATAAAATGCAGGCCCAGTGTTGAAAATACCTTATTTTTCCAAAACTCTTGGAAAAGGGATGAGTTTAACAGCTTACTCAAATGACAAAGAGATGAATCCAAATCCCATCAGAGTCAGAGAGATTCTTTCCATTAACTAAAATAGGTTTTGGATGAGGCCCATGGCACACATGTTTTTAGTGATTTGTACTAAAAATTTGAAAGAAATTACAGCAACACTTTAAAATCACATACTGAAAATGTGCTTTTGTGCTATACTAAAAGTAGCTGCTAGATCATCTTTAAAGAGAGAGATCATCAAGTTCATTGAATAACCAGAGTAATAGGTGTCCAGATGCCATAATGAGATTTATGTAAAATATTGCGTGGGCAGAGATTATAATTGCTTTTTTTTTGTTGTTGCCACAGAAGAAAAGTTTTCATTTTTCAATTTCCAGTGTTGTGAAGCTTAGTTAACATGAAAAGATTACAGTTTAACTCCAGGTTATCACTACCTATATGCAAATGCATATATAAAAAATATATGCACATCTGGTAGAAAAATTTCCAAACCTTAACCTATTATCAGATAATACAAATATTTCTGTCATATGCATTGTGAAACTCGAGGGTTATGAGCATTAAAGGCTTTTCTGGTTTAAACTTTATACTTCAGACAAATGATACTGTCTCTCAATATTAATTTTAAAATATTTCACCTGAAAGATAATACTTTAAAATTAATGTTCTTGACAGCTGTTTGAAGAGAATTACCTAATTATGCTGAACTGATAGTGAGAAAATTCACAGTATGAAAAAAAAATAGCAAAGACAGAGTGTTTTATACCAGCTGTGTACCTCCTTAGAGAAACTGAAAAGTTCTTGTGGAGAAGGGATGCATACAAAATGTGTCTAGGCAGCTCTCAGACCGGTTTCTCTAGTATCTTTTCAAATACTTCCTGTTTATCACAAAGATGCCTCATCTTCAGTTCAGCCTTATTAGACTCAATCATTTACATTTGGAAATTGCAGACTGCTTTACTTCAGAGGGATGGAATACCTCTCCTATGAAGAAAGGTTGAGAGAGTTGGGGTTGTTCAGCCAGGAGAAGAGAAGGCTCCAGGGAGACCTTATTAGTGTCTTTTAATACTTAAAATGAGCTTAGAAAAAAGACAGAGAGACACTTGTATTGACAAGAAAAGGGGTAATGGTTTTAAACTGAAAGGGAGCAGGTTTAGATTGGAAATAAAGAAGACTTTTTTTTATTATGAGGATAATGAGACACTGGAACAGGTTGCCCAGAGAGGTTGTGAAGGCCTCATCTTTGGAAATGTTCAAGGTCAAGTTCAATGGGACTTTGAGCAACCTGATCTACTGACAGATGTTCCTGTTCATGGTGGGGGGTTGAACTATTTTATCTTTGATGGTGCCTTCCAAATCAAATCATTCTATGATTCTATGATTCTCCGTTTCTATGACAGTTGAGACTGATGTCTAAGCCTTGTCTGTCTGACCTATAGAATCTTTTATGGGCATCCTTCCCCTACCATTTTGGACACTTATTTAGTCACTGTGGTTGCAAACCTGAAGTTAAACCATTTCTAGTAAAAAAGCTTAGATAAGTAGTAAAGAAATTTGTATACAAAGCAATATATCACCTGAGGAGAGATTAAAACGGCTAAATCATTGCTGACATAAAAGTTGAAGTTCCATCTGGAAATTTAAAAACGGTTTAGTTTTTTAAATTGTACAATTTTTTTTTCTTGACTTCTGATACATTACCTGGTCTTTGGATAAAAAAAAATATTAAAATGTCACCTAGAATGATAGCATCTCTAAAAC
>NW_009259877.1:1208429-1235782 GCF_000687185.1 Egretta garzetta | reverse complement strand
ATAAGCATTTCTTGTAGGTATCCACAGATGAATCAGAAAAAAGTAGGAAGGTCAGAACTTCTCCAGCCACAGAATACTACAGTAGGGCTGGGGTATACATTACAACTTCTAAATTAATAAAGCTTTTTCTCTTTAGCACTGTAGTAAGTATATGTCACTGCTATCTACAATAGTAATTTTGTATTTAACACAGAAGAGCGAATGAAGTGTTGAAATAAGTAATTGCATTTCATTTTTTTTCTTATGCATTACCAATAGAATTAGGAACTATTTTTCATTGGTTTCAGCTGGGATAGAGTTAATTTTCTTCCTAGTAGTCTCCATAGTGTAGTTCACTTCACACACTGAAAAATCCCCAGTTTGATCCTGGGTGGAAACACCAGATCCACCTGAGTCACTGCAATCTTAGCAGCCTGATCCACCTGCTGGTTGTTTTGATGTTCTTCAGGGGCCCAATTCTGTTACGTGAGCATTTGCATGACGTACCTTTACAACCAGGTTCTCTACCCGGGCAGCAATATCTCACCACAATGGGGCAGCCCAGGTGGGTTTGCCTCTGCACGGCCAGTTGCTCTGCTTCCATTACCGCAGCCACCCCCACAGGGCATTTGCCACCATCCATGAATCCGTATAAAGTCCTGACCATTTTTCTCATTCAGCACTATCTAAAGCCATCTGGATGGCTTTCGCCTTTGCAAACTGACTTGATTCACCTTCCCCTTCACCAGTTTCTGCGACCTGTCATATAGGACTCCACACTGCAGCCTTCCACCTCTGATGCTTTCCCACAAGCCAGCAGCAGGACCCATCAGTGAACAGGGCATATTGCTTCTCCTTTTCTGGCAGTTTATTTTACAGTGGGGCGTCTTCAGCATGCACCACCTCCTCCTCTGGTGATGTTCCAAAATCTTTGCCTTCTGGCCAGTCCGAGATTCCTGGGTGATTGGGGTTTCCTATTTGAGCCCGTTGTGTAATCAGTGCAACCCACTTACTCCACGTAGCGTCAGTTGCATGATGTGTAGAGGGGAACCTCCCTTTGAACATCCAGCCCAGCACCGGCAGTCGGGGTGCCAGGAGGAGCTGTGCTTCAGTACCAATCACTTCTGAAGCAGCTCGAAACCCTTCCTATGCTGCTCATATCTCTTTTTCAGTTGATTTATAGTGGTCCCTTGACTGCATTTTGTTTTATAACAAGACATGTGGTCAGAAGGGTTTGGACTATTTTCTTCACTTTCTCAGAAACTTAGTCTGCTCTATTGCCCCACACAACGATGGCATCAATGTATTGCAGGTGTTCTGGAGCCTTACCCTGTTCCAGTGTAGTCTGGATCAGTCCATGGGCAAATAGTAGGTCTGTGTTTCCACCCCTAGGTGTACTGCATGCCCCTCCAAGTGAAAGCAAAATGTGGCCTGTACTTTGCTGCCAAAGGGATTGAGAAAAACGTGTTTATGAGATCAGCTGTGGCATACCACTTGGCTGCCTTTGACTCCAGTTCATATTGAAGTTCTAGCATGTCCATCACAGCGGTGCTCAGCAGCGGCGTGACTTCATTCAGGCCACGATAGCCTACTGTCATTCTCCACTCTCCATTAGACTGTAACACTGGCCACATGGGACTGTTTGAGGGTGGGTGAGTCTTGCTGATCACTCCTTGTCTCTCCAGTCAACAAATTGGCTTATGGATGGGAATCAGGGAGTCTCAGTTGGTGCAATATTGCCACCAGTGCACTGTTGTGGTGGCAATCGGCACCTGTTGTTCTTTGACACTCAGGAACCCAAGCAAAAGTCATTATCTGATCCACACAATTTTCTTTCTGATGGTACCACATGAGAAAGACAAAGAGTGAAACAAGGGAAAAGAAAGTGAGAGGGAGAGAGGAAGAATGTGAGAAAGGAAGGCTGGGAGAGCAGGAAGGCAGAAGGAAGGAAGGGAGGGAGGGAAAGGAAAGTATTTTTGAAGGTCTTCTCTGAATGGGATTGTATGGAGGACAGTTAACAAAAAAATACTCATGAGAGTGTTTTCCTTAGTCATGGCAAGTTTTCTGACACAATTGCAACATTTGCAGGGGATAGAGCATCAGGTCACATGGATGGGGGATAGGGTGAAGGGAGAGAAAATATTATTACTGACCATCGAAGGTCTCTTTATTGGTTAGATTTCTGAATTCAGTTAAATTGTACTATTTAGAAATGGTGAAGCCACAATGCTATTATAATCATCAAGAAATCTGTTGCTGAAACTTTCATACACTAGGATAAAAATATATGGATATAATGTTATGTATGTTGTAAACACATTTTAAAAAAATTAAAACTTAAAAAGAGCAGTGGAGTTTAATGTCAGCATTTCTGTTAATATTTTGGTATCTGTATTTTAGCAGTCCTCCACAGTCCAAATTATGTTGCAACCCATTCAGGGAAGTTGAATATTAAATGACGTTCCTTGCTTCCATTTCCTCACTGGGTGTTTTACTCTATTCATAGTGTTACCATATCTGGGTACAGACAAGTTTCATCTTAAGTCTATATAGTGTATATAGGATACAGAGAAAATAAACATTATTCTAACAAATTAATAAAATTATTAATAAAATGTGATCTGTGAAAATATATTCAAATTAAATTAAGTTCTTCAGGAGGTCTTCCTAAATTCAAAATGATAAATCTCTATTTTCTATGGACAGTACCTGACACATCTTTTTTGCCAATTCTTACCATGCATTGCACATCTGTTAGGGAGAAATATTTATGTTCAGGGTAAATGCAGAAAATATCACTCTAGTAAAAAAATTTCAATTTATGGGATGAAAATCTACATGCAGTAGTTTATTAAGGTATGTTTACTTCTTTTTTATCTTAATTTAATGAGGAAGTAGATTCCAGGACACTGTGAACCTTGCAGTTCTCATAAATGTGCTTCAAAAATTAACCAGTGGGGAACCCCTAAATTGAATCCGATAAACACCATTTGAAATTACATTTTCAGACTGCTCAGCAACAAATTCTTTTTAATTGTTTATATTGACCTTGCTTTTCCAATAAAAAATCCTCTTACAATGCATAATGTTTCCCTGAATAGAAAAGACTTAATTAGGCTTAATTTGCACAATCAGGAATCATAAACATTATAATTTGCATTGCAAAACTGTGGAGCATCATTAAGGTTACATTTGGTATGGTAGTTATAAGAAATTGTATTGAATAAATATCTGCAGCCTAAGGTCAAACAGTATAATGAAAATATAAATCCTTATCTGAAAACATAATTGGTTTATTTTTTTGTTTTTTTTTTTCCTGGATGTTACTGTCCACTGTAGAAAGGTTGCAGAGATATAGCTAGTTCCATATATATATATGATTGATATTTTAATCTTCTATTACATAATTTTTAAGAACCATATGATTGAAATCTTTTTGTGGCATATTATAAGGATTATTAAAAGTCCCTTCAATCAGTCACGTTTGGTGGGATGGACCAGAGTTTAAGGAAGAAAAAAAAAAATCATTTATTGTGAGTCAAATCTAACATGAAATCCATTTCTCCTTTGGTAGCCGTCACTGTTCTTGTTTTGCTTTGTTTACTACTGTAAGATAAAAATCTTTCAAGCAGCATGAAAACGTTTTTGCTAAACATACTTAGAAAATGTCCTCTTTCTACTTCTATTACATATACTTAAAATGGTCCTCCTAATTTTTTGTTATTTGGAAATAAAGTTCATAGACAAGCAATTTGGGGAAAGTATGTAGCAGCGTCAAATACTTCTTCAAATATGAATGTTTTATCAATAAAAACGACTAATAAGGGACTCAGCACCTTGGCCTGAAAAAGTGCTGTTATTTCTCTCATCTTCAAACCTGATTAACAGAAAATGCTTTGATGGTACACAGAACAATGATCATCAGTGAAGGAATCAAGAAAGAGTGCTAACAGAAGTGCCGACGCATGAAGGCAGATACAGAAAGGTACCTTGCCTCCTCACATCTTCACATTTACTTTGAAGGAGCTCTTCTGATATCAAACATAAGAAAAAAATTAAAAATAGAGTTTCCACTGGATAAATATTCCCTCTGATGATCCATAGTGTGAATGGAAATAATAGGGGTCTCTAGTCATACTTTCTGGACCTGTACCCAAAACAGCCACTTTTTCCACCATTGGGTGACACACTTAGTGAGTAAGGAAAAGAAAGAAATTGTAATGAGATTTTGCAGGGCTGGTCTCTGAAATCTTTTGCCCTTCACCTATTAGTCCTAAGAATTGCAGACTACAGGAAAGCAAAATTGCTTGGGTTATGAGAACTGGTTTTCCCATCACTACTGAAAGCATTTTAGTTCCACTTGGAAAATACCTGAATATGTATTCAAGTAGATTTGTCCAGCAAAACACTGTCTATTTAATATGCAGAGGAGTATGCATTCAGCAGAAGCTTAAAAATAAATGACAGAACTTGGTTGCAGTTATGCCATGCTGATTTAATGCAAAGTGTGATGGCTTCAGATATGTTGTTTTCAATAACATGCATTCAATTCCACAGAAGTACGTCACATTTATTCATAGCAGAATAGCAGATGCTGCTGTATTGTGTTAACTTCAATGGATATATGTTGTGTGGAAATATGCATTGGATGGGCAAGTACTTCTGACTGGAAAAAGCTGGAGCTGAGAAATAAATGTATTGATGTAAATGAAAACGTATTGACTTTAATAAAAAATTACTGACTTCTATAAATATATGTTTTCAAAGAAAGCATATTTATATAAAAAATATAATTCTATCAGGTGGAAAGTACTGTTATTGTTTTCAGAAGCAATTGACAACGTATTAGATTCAACGAAATAGCATTTATTTTAGCGTGTATTGCATGTATTTCCATGAAATTGTACATGTTGAAAAATAAAACAAACACAAAGCCAACTCAAATGTTTCCAGTCTCAAAAGCTTTGTGGTTAACCCTATGCAGATGAGCCCTGTCAGTCTCTATTAAATCATGAGGATTTATTTTGGATTGTTTAATATTTCCTGTCTTTATTTACATTTCTGAGACTTCCATTTCAGTAATTGATGAGCTGCCCCTCATTCACAGGTCTTTGATTTCTAATTGATGCACATCATTCACAGCTATGCCTTTGCTTGAATTAACTGTATAAGCCGTGTTTTAAAGACTTATTCTTCCAAGCTTTCATTAAAGGAAAACTTGAAAAGTGAACATTTTTCCCTCCAGTTATGTTCGTTATTGTTATCTGGGGGGTGGAGGGGATATAATTCCTTTTTTTTTTTTTTCCTGAGAAGTGGAGGAGCTTTCATGTGATTGTCCTTTTTCATGCTGCACTAGAACCTGAATAAATTTCCCCTTCTTTGAAAGTTAGCAAAATTAATACAGAAGAATTGCTGTTTCTGTTTCAAACTTAGTTTTTAAGACTTTTTTTATAAGATACAGATTTTTGTTTACCTTTTTCCTAGTGGGTCATTCATCTCTTACTATGGAATTAGCCACTGAGAAAATATAATAATAATAGCAAATAATATCTTACTCCTTCCTTAGCCAATGGTATTTGTAATTGCATGGGGTTTCTATGAGTTCTAAACGAAAAAAATAATATTGTAATAATTTTATCTTAAATAACAATTTCCATAAAAATGCTTACATTTGTTACATTTAAAAAAATAATAAAATATTTAAAATGTATTTTTCAAATGTTACCACATTTTTTTCCACCTCATGTCCCATTGCAAAACCAGTTTCTGTGATCTCCAATTTCCTAGATTGCTGGCTTTCAACTCCTAAAATATCCTGTTTGATATCTTACCTCCTGACTCCTGTCTGTAACTCAGTTGATAACATCTTATTTGATCCCCATGTATTCTTTCTACTGTTCCTCTGCCTTTCTGCAAGCTCCCTATTTAGCTACCTCAAGAACATTGTTAAAGCCAGAGAGGCAGCACTTCTTGGAGAAGAGTCTTGACAAAAATAAATTGGAGCACTCAGTTACATTATTTCTGTGGTTAGAAATTCCTGCCAGTAAGTAAAACTCTCAAATATAATAGAGTAGATTATCAGTATATTGAAATTTCGTAGTGGATTTTATATAATCACCCTAAGGAACAGATGGATCTTATATACTTACCCCAAGGAGCAGCAGAAGCAGTTTATGAGCATCCAAAGCACTGCACAATATGTGGACAAACTGAACAGCAGACTTAGAAAGTAACATTGGTAGCATTTACTTAGATGATCTTGGAACTAAGATAATAATCTCAGCTTAGTCCTGTTTCTGGCAGATGGGAATCCTGAATTCACTGACTACTAACTGGTGTCAAGAGCTCAAAAACGCAAACTGACCTGCTACAATGAAGCAAAAAAAACCCCAAACCATTGAAATGAAAATCTGAATACTTAGGTCATATTTGTATAATTAAAATATGCTGTATTAGGGAAGTTTGAAGACAGTTAAGGTAGAAGTTGGAGTGTATTCCTGTTACTGATTTGCTTATACTCTCCTCAAGCACAAATCTCAAAAATGGACTAGAGTGGTAATTGCAGAGTTGAAAACTGATGAAAGCAGAGTGGTCAAACCCATTCATTCTCTATACTAGTGTCCATATTTCAGATTACAGAAAAAAAACCAAAAAAAGCAGTATTCTTTGGATAGCATGGTAACTTGGCTGATAATTTTTTTTTGCGTATTTCCATGAAGACAAATTTAAAGGAAAAATAAAGAAAAACAAAAGAATAAAAAAAGGAATTCAAAAGAATAAAAAAAGCATACAAAAGAATAGCACTTGAATTTGCAATAGAATCTACTTGAGAAATCCCTTCTGCACATTCTATGTCTTAAAAGTATAAAAGACATGCTGAGCTTCTTTTGATAGCTCAACGAAAAAATAATATTTATGAAGACAGAGGAAAACAAATTATTGAGGACCCAGGACCACTTTCACTTATGCATGTAGCTAAATATAATTGAAATAGAGATGAAAGTTACATTAAAATAATTATAGCAACGATGAATAAATATTATCAAATATATAATTACATGCACACAGATATCCATATCAAACAACTGGTCAAAACATCAACTTAGTTGTAGATTGTTTGTTTGGTTAACTGTAAATATTTAAACAAGAAAAAGAAGATGATACTGGCAAGAGGGCAAGAGGTGAAGATGGGAAATTATTTTCCTTTGCAATCAAATAGAGTTATAGTATAAATAATTTCAAGCTCTTCTGGAAACTTTGAAATAGCTGTGCTGTTCTCTTTTCAGAGAGAACAAGAAAATACCTTTCTGGCCATAACTAGTAGCACACTGGTGATGTTACTCAGATAGGATGATAGAGTCAAGTTCTTCTGATTGCAATGAGGGACTTCAAAGTGAGACTATTTCTGTCAGATTTGTTTCAGAAGCTTTGACCTGTAGAGACACCTTTTGTTCCCCTTCTGCCAAAGACTATTTATATGAAGTAGAGCAGTTCCAATGGGAAGGACTGAAAGTTCATCACTTCCTTCTCAAAAAAGAAATAGGTCTCACTACAAGCAGGAAGGCTAAGTTCAGGTATTGTTTCTGACTGAGGTAGGTATTTGATTCTGTATTTGAGTATTTTGAGGAAGCTACCATTTTCCATCTGTGTGTATGTAACAGATTAATTTAAAAAAAAATTCTGATGAAGATAATAACAATTCTGTAACCATATCCTCTGGTTAATTCACATGGAATTAATTTTAAAAGTGTTACTTCAGAGCTACTACTGTTCATCCTACCAGATGACATTTCTTGCTTTGATTAGGGTTCTCTTTCTGTGGGTTCTTCAAAACACAATAGCTTGGAATTAATATTTTTGGGGTGTTTTTAAGAGGGCTTATGAAGACTAGGGTACAGTGTTTGGAAAACTGAACAGGCTTTACTTCAACAAAATGAGAGACGTTATGAAGAAAGAAAACTAAGCTCAAAACCCACTCTTCAAGTTATAGTGTTCTTCATACACTGATTTAAAACCTTAAGTTTTCCATCTGAAAATTTTTGTCTTGGTTCACCAAGAAACCTGAAAAAAAAAAAAAGTTTAACGTGGCCAAATAAGAACAACTGCTTGTAAGGTCCTATAGATTTTGTTTGATTTCAGAAGGGAGATAGAAAGACCATGTGAGGAAAACATGTGGATCATATAAGTAAATAAAAACCATGAGTTATACTGTTTCTATTCCTGCTCTAACAGTCGATTCTTTGGTAGGTCCATTCTGCATTACTTAAGACATGTAACAGGACAATGTCTATCACTGGCTGTTCATAAGTTTTTAAGAGCATTTTTTGTGTGTGTATTAGGTAGAATAAAATACAAATGAGGATAATATCTTTACTAAAATAACTTTGTTAGGTTCACAAAGAGAGCCCCCTGTTAGGTTTTTGGAGAACATACAATGCATTTTATTTTTTTAAGAGCCAAATGAGGGTCTATATAGGCACATAAGAGTAATAATAGCAATAATTAATGAATGCAAATAAAATAATAGCAACAGAAGCACAAAGGGAACAGTGATACCACAGCAGTTGAGTATTAAAGTAATAATTCACTGCACTCCAGTTTCCTGAACTCTGGAGAGAAATGTGAAGGTTTGCTGCAGTTTCATAATGAAACCTGGATTCATACCTGATGAAGGTTCAAAATCACCCTTCTGGGAGAATAAGCCAGTGGTAGCTATGTGTTCAACACCCTCCTTGTGCCCTAAAAGCTATGCAATAGACCAGGTGACTGAGCATGCTCTGAGAGTCTGCTAGCACGGAAATTTTTGTTGTTGCATAGCCATTCTATGTGCTAATTATTTTTGAGATTGTGTGTTGCTAAGAAGCCTTGCTCATTCTGAGTCACAGATGATGTGTGGCACATTTTCTTCACTGTAAGTAAATATGTGGTCCAGCAACTTCTGAGCAATCTGTGGAATGTAAGTAAGAGAAGCATATAATTTTGGAGGAAGTTTCCATTTGTTATGTGGGAGTTTCACAACTATAAAGGGTAACTTTCAGGGAGTCAGCAAATCTAGAGATTGAAGTTCACTGTCCTAAATCTATGTTTCAGGACATGAGTAACTTGTGGTAAAAGGAAGTGTAATGAGATACAGATTTTTTTTTTTTTTTTTTTTGATGAAAAGACGAGGATGTCCCCCAATATTTCTAAGTGGTATTTTTTGTTTTCATCAGTTCTTGTTCTTTTCACAGTACATATTGGCAGTAAAGCACATACCCCTACACACAAATGGGTTATGCCACTCTGAACTAAAATATCTTTATACAGTTAAAACAAAATCCCCATAAGTATGCAGTACTGTAAGAAACTTGTCTTAAAAGTAATATAATTTCAGGTTTCCGAAGTAGTTCTACATAAAAACTAATGACAGCCACAACAACAACAAATCAGAATGAAATGTCTGTAGAAAATAATACAGGGAAGAAGATTAAGCAGGCAATGAAGTTTTCAAAAAGACAGAACAATAAAGGACCACATTCAGAATAAACATAATCTCTGGTTTTGTTAAGAGCAAGGTGAGACATCATCATCTGCTCTATATTATTTTAATACCCAGGCTTTATTCCATTGTATTTTGGATTGGGTAGGTATTGACCTGTATTTTGACTTTTTCATTTATTTCTTTCCACATTCCTTCTTCCCTCTCTGCACCACTTCCCATTACAAAACTGAAAACTAAAAGATACATAGACATATAAACCTATACATACACATATGCATACATATATATTTATAAACCCAGCATTTTCTGTAAGCTTATAGTGAACAGACTGAAATGTTCATAATGCACCTGCCCTGGAAGTTTGTTCCTGCTGCATTCTTTGCCTGGAAGACACCTGTTCAGTAATTATATGGCCAGCAGTACATTAGCCACATTGCCTGCTGGATTGCAGGTGTTTGAATCTATAGGGAGAAGGTCATTACATTATCATTTCTCTCCATCTGGCCCTAAGAAAGCAAAGTGTATATGGGCCACTGAGACTGCTCACTTCAGAGGATGTCTCCCTGTCCATTTATCATCAAACAACACGTGCCATATTTCCTGAATTTCTAAGATGCCAGCCATTATGACTTTCTATTTCTGACGTTTATTAAAAATAGTACTGTCCAGGTAAATCGATTTACTCCTGAGTTTACATACATACTAAGAAAAGTACCTCAAATTCATGTGTACGCATTCCATTGTTTTGCCTGTTTTACTGTAACTTAAGAAAAATGTTCCCTGGAGAAAGGGGGTTTGGACATGGAGTTTCACATTGCCTGCTGGTGTCAGCCCGATAGTAGAAAAGTTGGTAGTGTAGACAGCCATGACACACGTGAAGCAGATATCCCTAGATAATGTATTATTAAATGTACATGGGCAGGGGTATTTCTGCATATCTTTCTTTGTTGAACTCACTTGTTTGTGACATATATCAACCAGAAGGGTAATAACAGAGGAGTGTTTTAATTTTACCAAACCATGTTAGTGTAGCATTGTTTCTATAAATTCATTGAGATGCAATCATTAAAGGGAAAGGAAAACTGCTCAAGCCACAGCTTTCTTACTGTAAATCTGCTGGCAGCTTGCCACTGGGCAATCCAGTAGTGAGTCTGAAAGCTTTTTATTATACTTACAAGTGTCCAAGTATCTCCCACTGTTCCTATGCAAATCCAGAGAGGCAGCTAAGCAGACTGCTATAGCTATGCCTTGTGTGTACAGAATGGAGAAAATTTCCCATGGGGAGAAGTTAAAAAGCCCCAATTTACACATAAGTAATGGGTTTCAATGATTAATCTTGGCCAAAAATCAGATTAATATTTTTGAGCCTTTAGATAGGAAGATATTGGAGCAACTTGTAAAGATGTAGTGGGATATATATTAAGAATCAATGTATTTATAGATATTGCCGTATGACATATTTGGCTACAGCAGACAGGGACTCAAACCAAATGATCCAGAATATCCTTTGCAACCTTATGTTCTTACAGAGTCAATAAACAAAAAATAATCATTTCACTGTGATGTTGCTCTCAAAGAGAAAGGTTTGGTCTACAGATGCTAGTTTTCTGTTCTCACTGATTTCACAGAACCACAGAATGGTTGAGGTTGGAAGGGACCTCTGGAGGTCATCATGTCAAACCCTATTGCTTAAGCAGGGCCACACAGAGCATACTTCTTCAGTCCATTTCCAGGCAGCTTTTAAATACTTCTGAGGATGGAGACTCCACAGCCTCTCTGGGCAACCTATCAGCATCACAATAAAAAAAGTGTATCCTTATGTTCAAACAGAACCTCTTATGTTTCCTTTTGTGCCCATTGCCTTTTGTACTGCCAAGGCTGCTAGTGACTGTTAAAACACAAAAATTACTAACTGAAATGAATCGAGGGAACCTTTATGCAGAATATTTATCTTGTGTAAAGCTACTTGTGAACATTTCTTCTTCCTTTCTGTAATTTTGTGGAAATGATTTCACAAGTATACGCATAAAATAAGAAATTCTTTTCTTGGATATAAAAATTAAAATAGAAATTTAGCTATGAAAAGAAGTTTTGTGTTGGTTTGTGTT
Source organism: Egretta garzetta (assembly GCF_000687185.1). Taxonomy (NCBI): domain Eukaryota; kingdom Metazoa; phylum Chordata; class Aves; order Pelecaniformes; family Ardeidae; genus Egretta; species Egretta garzetta. Next base: position 1,224,214 of record NW_009259877.1, on the reverse strand, counting down.
ATGGTTTAATCACAGTAGGCAACTAAGCACCACCCAGCTGCTTGCTCCCTCTCCTCTGGTGGGATGGGGGAGAGAATCAGAAGGGTAAAAGTGAGAAAACTCATGAGTTGAGATAAAAACAGGTTAATAGATAAAGCAAAAGCAAAACAAGGAACTCATTCACTACTTCCCATAGGTGGGCACGTGTTCAACCATTCCCAGGAAAGCAGGACTCCATCATACGTAATGGGTACCTGGGAAGACAAATGTCATCACTCTGAACATTCCCCCTTCTTCCTTCTTGCCCGGGCTTTTATTACTGAGAATGACATCATATGGCATGGAGTATTCCTTTGATCAGTTGGAGTAATCTGTCCTGGCTGTGTCCTCTCCCAGGTTCTTGTGCACCCCCTGCCTCCTCGTTGGGGGAGTTCAGTGTGAGAAGCAAAAAAGGCCTTGGCACTGTGCAAGCACTGCTGAACAATAACTAAAACATCCTTGTGTTATCAATGCTGCTTTTGTCACAAACATGAAACGTAGCACCGTATAACTTTCTATGAAGAAAATTATCCCAACCAAAACCAGAAACCAGTACAATATGTTTTAATAGAACAAAACTTTCAACTGTGCAAGGAAACCCAGAAACTTCTTATAAAAAGCTTTTCCATGGCCTTCTTTTTCCATTACAAAAGCCTTATTTTTTTCCTCTTTTCTTTTTCTCTTTTTTCTTTTATTTCTTTTTTCACTATTTATTTTTTCTTTTCTCTTTTCCTTCCTCCCTCCCTCCTTTTTTTCCCCCTTTTTTACCATTTAGCATTATGTCCCTGCTAGGATACTATTAAGGAGCTATGTAGACCAACTGAGGTATTTCAAAATCATAGTGCTGTATAAAATGTAAGATCAATGTCTGCAAGACATGTAACAATAGAATATTGTCTCTTGTGAAGTCTAGGGATGTTAAAGACTCATTTAGTTCTTAAAATAAAGTGGAAGGAATCCATATATTTTATGGTCCTCACATCAGTCTAATAAGATTTTGGGGCATACTTCAGATCATATGCTTTTCTAATAATTTATAGATTATGTTAAAGAGGTCACTTGTTACATTGGTTTTGATTTTTTTTTTAAGCTAAACTTTTTTTCCTCTAAGAAACTAATAATAATAATACCTATTAACAAGATTGCAAAAATATGTACAAGAAAAATATTTACTTCCAGGAGGAACCATTTTACAACAAACTAATACTTTTTAAAAACTGATGGGGAACACAAAAGAAAACAGTGCAGCTTTTTATTTGCTGAGGTATTTGAGATGGAGTTTGAAGGAGAGGAGGAGGAACTGAATGAAAAGGAGATGGGAAAAGAGCAACAGGGGGAAGAACATGGGAAGGTGAAAGTTAAGAAAAAGAATGATGATGAAGAAAATCGAAGAAAGTGTTTAACAAAAGAACAGAAGAACTAAAGCTAGAAGAAAAAGAGGAAGAGGAGAAGGAAAGGGGAAATGGAGTAGGAGAACAGACAGAAGGAAGAACAGGAAGATTAGCAGAAATGGTTGGACTCGATGATCTTAAACTTATTTTCCAACTTAAATGATTCCATCTTCTGTCAATAAAATATCATCACTGTTCTCAGAACAAATCCTAAAAAAGGAATGGAAATAAATAATGAATAGAAATGCTGTGTTTTCATTATGTTGTCACCAAGTCTTTTCTTGATGTACTTTTTTTCCTATCTTTGGGGTTTAGGTTCACATTTACCTGTCTGTACTGCTCTGGCTATATCTTGGCAAGATGCACATAGGCATGAAAAAGGGTGTGACTCATTCAAAGAAGAAAGAAATACTAGGAAGAAGTAAGAGAACAGTAAATGGAAATAGAAGAGAACCAATGTGATGGGAATGAATGTAAGATCAGCTTGGTATTTGTGTAACATGATTGAGTGCAGTCAATACAGAAGCCACTTTGGGAAGCAGTAGAATCGTAACAAACAAAATTTGCTTTACACAAGAAAGCAACCAGATGCCAAAAGACAGAGGCTTAGAGCTTATAGGGGTTTACCTCTATAAAAGATATATGTTAGTGAGGGTGATAAAAAATGCTACATTTTTTAGTGTGTGTTCATCTTTTTTTTCTTATTTTGTGGTTGAATTTAGAAGACATAAATAGGAGACATTTTACCTGAATTATTTGCCTGATGTTACCTGAAATTTATGAGGTTCAATTACTGAAAGCTTATTGAATTAGGTTAATTTTACAGTAGTTTAATTTGATAGAAAATTAAGAAAAAGGCTTTGATGCTGCTTAGCTGTCAGTATTTTGACATGAAGTTTTTGACTAGTTCTTGTGATTTTTTAAATTTCATAATATGCAATGGAATAAAAACATAACAGACATAATAGAAAAATAATTAAACCGTAATATTTTGAATTATTTAAAATTATTAGTTAAACATTTTTTCATGTCAATATTTTTGTTTTGCCATTTATAACATAATCCAAATGCTGAAGTCTTAGAATACTTTGCAAATTAAAGTTTCCTTTCTCTAAAATATCAGCTGTAAAAAGTTTCTGATTTAAACTCTCTCAGCTGCCTTTAAGACTGTTAGTTTTAAAGGTGCTCAAGTCTAATTTTAAAAGGGTATGTATGATCTTATGATTTAATATGGCAATGACTTATGATTTTTGTTATAACTGCAAATGCTTAAGTAAATCCACCACAGCTTTCCTATTTGTAAGTACAGTGATTGCATAAAATTTCAGTAAGTATAGAATATATGGGAATTTTGATCTGGTTAGAATGGGGTAAAAACCATACTGCATAGGAAGAAGACCAGAAGACTATAGTTTGCTCAGAAAAGAATACTGATATTTTAGGAATTTTTAAATATATAAATGAAGAGTAATTAAGTAGAATCAATTGTTTTATTTTACTTGGGTTTTGAACATGTTTTGTGCAGGGTTTAGCTAACATAGACAAAGGGGTGAGAAGCAAAGTCTTTTCATAGAGTAAAAATGGTCAGGAAAACAGAAAGTAATAAAGGATCAGTTTGGATAATGTAAAAAACCACACAACAATTTTTTTTTTCTCTTTTGAGAAAACCACTGCTATAGAAATATTTATTTAGTTAACTTTTTGCCAGAGATAGATCATGAATCAATTTCAAGCAATAAATGCCTTCGTCTTGGACTTTCAGGTCTAGTCTGGGGAGAAAGAAAGAATATCTCATATTCAGTTGCAAAATTTGATAAAATAGTTATTTTGTGACTATATTACATATTTTATGGGTGCCTGGCAAATTTCTAATGTTTAGAACATAGCGAAAACGATACAGGAATTTAAAAATGCCATCTGTGTGTTACAACTTCATTTTCCTTTCATAACTTGTATGCTGGATTGAAGGGTATGAAATCTGTGTAGATAGCATTTCCATATGAAGAGAGACTTCCAATTTTAGTCAACTTGCGGGTTCTACCTGTTCAGATGGAAGGAGCAGTTCAGCCATGAGAAAGCGCAAAGCTGAATTTACACTTCAGTTCCTACCCCAACCTCATTTACTTGCTGAACAACCAGGGCAGGCAGAGGGCAGGGAGGGAGGGTGGCGGAGTTGGAATGGGGAGACATGGTGAGACAGAAGCATTAGGGGGATCTGGTTTTGTCTCTGAGGCTGTCTGGTCAGACAGGTCTTCAGAAGGCTTAAAACACAGAGAAAGGAATATATTTCATTCATCTTAAACAAAATGAGAGGCTCTATGCTTATTTTAACAAAAAATGTGAAGACATGACTGTGCTTAGTACAGTAAAATATGGGCTGTGATATATCAGTGTTTGTAATGCTTTCACTTCTAAAAATATAAAAAAACATGCAAGTTCCTTAGCCTGTATATGTAAATGCAAATCCCTACTTCTTTCAGTATCTTTCAGTTCTGTTTAATGCAGAAAGTGATCAAACAGTGAATATTTTAATGGAATTGTATAACATTTATAATGTTGTCCACGTTTCTGCCTATTATATTCCGTATATGCTGTTGACAACCTTAAATCCAAAACACCCTTGTGAGCAATAACTTTAATCTTGCACTCTTAACTGCTCTATTTGTTGAAACTGTTTCTAATTCTCCAAACCTTTATCTAATTTTCAGTCTTTTGTTTTTTTCCCCAGAAAGCAATCTCATATAAGAACACATTGTAGCATTAGCAATTTTGTACAAAAACATACTCTGGCACTAGCATCTTTTTAAATGTAATGCAGCTGTTTGCCCGCAATTACAGCTTTATATCAAAAGCATGACATTGGTGCTTCAGCAGTGATCCATTCTTTTTATAAAAAGAGAAAATCCACTAATATACATATGCTAATATATCTATGCACATTATTTCTACTTCTTCACAAGTATATTCTAACATAAAAGCAAAAGGATAGAAATATATGATTCTATGATTCTATGATTCTATAAAAGCAAAAGGATAGAAATTTTTTTTTAATTACTTGTCACTTATCTGTAGGCTGTGTGCAGGTAGTAACATCCTTTGCTGTTTAGCCATTCAGACATGCTTCTTAACTTCTCATTGGTGAAATCTCAAGTCCAGCCCTCCATACTGTTTTCATACTTGATTCAACTACAGATCATTAAAAATATCCCCTTTTTCTTGCCAAGCATTTTGGCCCTTCAGTGAGCTTTGTGCCCACCATAGTACAATATAAATATCTCAATAGTAATGTGTATTAAACTCTCAAATAAGCTTTCCCTTTGCTCCTATAAATGTATTCCTGTTTTTTATCATATTCATGCCTGCATTCAGGAACTAACTCGAAAATTTACCAAAGCCTTACTGAACAGTATTTTCTAAAAACTATTGTTTTGCCTTGTGAGGAATTCTCTCTTATGAGATTTTCAGGCCAAATTTGCTGTATAAAGCTCTTTTGAAAAGGTCAAAGTGAGCAAAATGAAGCATCAGAACTCCTGTGGGCACAACAGCAGTGTGAATTAATATTGCCTGTAGGTTTTAATGGCTGCATTATGACATAACCAGTTTGACCCGTTGCTTTATGGTCAGATATTCATTTGGGAGACAGAAGCTAGAAGGCTGAACCTTGTCCGACTGAAAAGAAAACTGAAGCCTCCCATACCTTAAAATGAGTACTATAAACATGGGCTGTTGAAGAAAACAAGAACAGTAACATCCTTTTCCTTTCCTTTAATAGAAAGGCTACAATTAGATTTTACAGTAATATGTACTCCATCACATTATAGCCAGATCCTACAACTGGGTAACTTAAGTCATACCATCCACTGAGGTAAATCTCTGGTATCTTTGCTGAGATCCCAGCATAGTGCAAGGTTAATTCTTAGTAGCTAATTATGGAAAGATCTTAGATTTGCAAGCATTTTGGATAGGTAAATATATTTTATTTGGTGTTCAGTATGTCAAGACCAGGATACTTCAGAAAAGATAATAGTAAATAGATTTCATAAAAGTGAATGACAGTAACTTAATTAGTTCAATACAACTTAATAAAGAAATGTTTGTGTAAGCCAAACTTTCAGAAATTGTTTTTATTACTTCCCTTACATAAATAGAATGCCAGCTAGTCTTTCATGAATTGCACAGAGAATATATTCAGAACATTTTGCATTTTACACAAGCTATTTAACAATTATTCCTCCATTTTGTGAAGATTATGATTTTAGCTGCTGAACTAATGACTTTCCTAACACAAATATGATTGCATTTGTCTGTAGGTATTACATTCTATTTATTTCTATTTTGACACAGACTAATAAATGACATTTTCATAATAAATAAAATAACAAAAAACTTAACTGAAAAAATCAGGCAAGAAAAGCACAGTAAAACTGTGAATAATAATATCTGTGCTTAATATTGTATCATTGTTTTGTATGGTCTGGCCAGAACTATGCACAAAAAAAAAATATTTTTTTGGTTCACTGTTCAACTCAGAAAAAAAAAGTTTAAGGTCAAAGATGAAGAAGTTTTTAATTAAACCATATATTTCATTTGACACCTTCTCCCCGCAGTGCTCATTTCTGTTTCCTCTGCACTTCTACCACATTAAAGAAAGAAATCACAGTATTTTAAATGAAATGTATCAGACAGTTTTTTACTTCATCCAAATGTGTTTCAAAATACGATTCACTTCAGTACATTAAGTTTCTTACTCATCCTGTGACTTACATGTGGCTAGAATAATTCAACATTCACCTGTGTTACAGGTCTTAGTTTTGGTCTTGAACTGATACAGTCAGAATTAATTCTGATCCTCCTGACACAGTTTGCATTTAAATAAAAGAAGTTTTGTTACTAGCATTATGAGTATTATTAGTGTTAGCATTTTAGTATTGGATTTTATTTAATAGCTTGCTTTTAATTGTTTTCTTTAATTGCCGTTATCTTGTTTTGTCAACTTTCTGGTTTCTGCCAAAAGTAGAAGTTAAGCATTCCAGATTCAGACAAACTTCCCAAGAAGTTGGACCCCTGGCCTGGGTTGTCTAAGAAATCCTTTTGTCCATCTGGTCCTATGCAAAAACAGGAACACAAAATGAATTTTCAGGTAGATTTTGTGCCATTAAGCAGCTGCAGGGATGTGATGTTAGTCACAAGAAAGCTGTATCACTGTATTTGGAAGATCTGAGATGTCAAGATTGTGAGACCAGAGCAGGAGAGGAGACTAGAAGGAGGAATAAAGCTTTGTAAAACCATCCAGTGCATCTGATGCTTAAATATATTATAATTTGTGACATGAGAGGTATGTGTACCTCATGAGACTGAGCTGTGGAGCCTTCATACCATTTACTTGGGAGTGTGGAGGTCTCACCTGGTTTCAGTCACCTTTCTCCCTCAGAAGAACTTCTCATTAATTAGATTAGAGTGGCTCCTAAAATAGTGGTTGTCTGTACAACTGGAATAAAGGTCTTCAAACAGCAAGTCATCTACCTGCAAGCTTACCTGGGAGTATGATGCCTTCCTCACTTCCCAAACTATAAACAGAGCTGTGGTCTTATATGCCTCTAGATGCCTAAACCACCCAGTTCCTCAGAGCCTCAAAATTGTTTAGGTAGTCATTACACAGCTGAGTAAACCAGATTGTGAGGCATATGAGGTCACACCCACCGATTCACTCACTTCAGCTCTCTGATATTTTAAACTAGTGAATTGAGGGAGAACTCAATGTACCCTGAGCATATGATGAGGTCTGTGGGGAGGTACTTGGAGGATTATCAGCAGTGACCAGTTTAGCCTTCATTCTAGCAGAAAAGCAGGCCACTTACCAATACATCTGAAAATAACAGCCAGTCTGAGTGTAAAGGACCAGAAATGTGCTAAAGAGCATTTCACATGATTATCAGTAAGTTGGTGAGAGTATACAAATAAAAGCATAACTTGAATAAAAACTTATCCACTTGATCATGTTCAAAGTAGTTTTGAATATAGGGCAGAACAGGTAGAATGGCAGTTATTAAAGCTCTGATATTCACTTCTAAGAATCTTAAAATATAAACCACTAAATTTTGATATGAAAGGATGTCTTGTCCTCAGCTCTGTTCATCAGATAGTTACTTAGGATTTCAGTTTCCAAAGGGGTCATTGACGTTTTCAAATAATTCCCATTTATTTGCTAAGGTAACAAGAGCTGGGTTTTGACTTTCTATGCAGTTAGGCAGGTGATTTCAGTATATGTTATGGGAATGTGTTCATATAGTCAGAATACCTCATACCTGGCAGTTTTTTCATCTAGAAACTGAAAAGAATAGCATTGCTATTTGGATCACTGTATCAAGAAGTTAGTTAGAGAGGCTGGGATGCTGTTATATTATTGGTACCGATTCAGTATATAATTCTGTAAATTAAGTACAAGATCAGAAAAGTGATCAATTTAAAACTGATAAAGGAATTAAGAGATTCAATCCCATATTAAAGATTTTCATATTTACAATCTATCTTTTTACAGTTAATTATAGGTTCTCATAAATGTAACTTATGAATGCAAGGGATAGGTACAGTACCCCCACATTTTCCAGCCAGGGTGTGCTGTCAAGTTTGTATTACTTCCTATTCTGAAAAGAATCACAAGTATCTTGGAAAAAAAATGTCTGTGCAAAATAAATCCTCCAACTCTGCTCTGGCTAAAGTGAATCTGTGTCTTCAATCAGATAGTGATGCCACTACGCAGGTAAGTGATTATGGATAAATTACACTTGCAAATTGTGTTGCAAAAAGGACTGGCACTCATCTGAAAATTTACTGGGATAGTTTTATCTAGCTATTATAGCCTCTTCGGTTCTTTGTGGCAGTTTGTTACATGAAATGTCATAGTCTTGTAAGTATGACAGCCTCTACATTAAAGTTACCTAACACGAATATAGAGAAACATGAAGCAGCTTTATTGTTCTTTTTCCTCTCAATGAGTATTGACATTGAATATGACACTGGGACTTCAGACTGGAAATTTTTAAGGGAAAAGTGACTTCTATTTCATGAAAATCCATTTAAGTTTTGTGGAGTTACAAACTGCCAGAATCTTTCATTTCATGCCTGTGGTTTGTGCAATACAAGCTGTTGGGTTTTAGTCTCGACAGTGAGCCAGAACCCCTATAGCTGCTCCTGGGCTGTGCCCATAGCATGTCACATCAACATTTTAGATGGGTCAAACTCTGGATAAAAACAGGTCTTCTCATCAAAGAGCAGGAGGAGAAATGTGACCAATAGATAGAACTGTGGCCCAAGGTCCTTGAACATTTCCAGGCAACCACGGCTTTTTCACTGCATACACTGTACAAATTAATAATTTCTACTCTCAGAATCTACGGTCCTTCAGCTTTAATGGGAAGTCACTGATATAATTGTCGTGTTCTGCATTTTATGGTCATCTTTCCATCAGTTAATGGAAAGCTCTGTGTAGATGTCAAATATTATTATTAAAAGAACTGGATACACAGAAAGTGGCCCACATGACAAATTGAGCAACTTTGACTTTTTCTACAGACAAGCATTTCAAAGACTCACGCTCCAACTAAAAAATTCTCTAACACAGACATCAGAAAAATGAACCTCAGTGAGGGAAACTATCAGCTCTGCCAATGATTTGTCAGAAAGATCTATTACATCTTTGTTTTTGCCAATTTTGGATCCACAGAGTTGCTCCTCATGGTTAATAAAAGCATTGTTTCAGTGTGTAGTGCAGACCTTTCTACGGACAGATTAATAAGGGGCAAACAATAAAAGAATTAGAAGTTCAGGGACTGAGCTGGTGAAGTAAAGTTTTTAACATAAATAGTAATTATATAGTATACTTAATTTTAATGAAATCTCAGAAATATATTCAAGCAAATAAGTATATAAGGCTAAAGTTAACCCATTTGCTATCAAGCCATAATAGAAGGAATATTGCTGGTACTTTGGTCATGTGTGTTAATTAGCAGGTGAAACTACATTATCGTTTGCTTTATTCACATGCTCCCTGCCTCATCTAGTGCCTAGAATGAACTGTATTAAACGAGTAAATCAAGATTTTTTTTTAATGAATTAAACTTCCACTTGCTGAAGATGTGCACCATAGCACTGGAAGCTGTGATGGATGAAGTCAAAGTACAGAAATGGACAGAAGAAAAAAGGATAGCTTAATCACGTAAATGTTCCTATTTTACCTGTATTTATTCTGAGCTTTGCTAAAAAGTTCCTTTTTAATATGTCATTTAAATACAGATATTTGCAGATGACAATTAACTAGTTTTTGCTTTCAAAAAAATTAATTAGAGCTAAGTAAAAAATTGAATATATTTCATAAGGGACTTCAAGATTTTTATTTTTTCTCATTTAGATTAGGACTGAGACCTAAGCATACAAAATTCCCCAAAGAAAAAACAAAAAGACAACTGGAGCTGAAGCAAAATGTGTGGTTTTATCAACTTTCTTTTTTTTTAATACATTTTATCTGAAAAGAATTTTACAGAGGTTTCTATAACAGAAAAATAGCTTTCAGTAACTTTCACTGTTTGCTCCAAAATAATAACTAAAGCCCAGGGGAGTTGTCATATCCAACTCCTTAGTAAAAGAGGCAATGTAGTCTAGAAAATGTAGACATCTTTAGGGAAAAAAAGGGAAATCTGTGTGAATAATAGCTTGATTTTAACTACTAAAATAAATAATTATAAATAAAGAAAGAAAAATTAAGTGGGAATGAGGAGTGGTGATTTGAACAGAAATATATTTATCTACTCACATGGGGTCAGGACAGAGATTAAAAAGTAAATTATTGTTTTCTTTTCCATTTGTCTGATCTGAAAAATAAATTAGTAATGTCTTGTCACGTATTCATTTTGCAAAGATAAAAATTTGTTACCCATTCTGAACAAATAAGATACTTTTTATGGATACCTAATTTTTCCTTACATAGTGCCATGGCTGGATGGCATACTTTGATTTATGTTCCCATGTTTTGAAATACCCACAAACATATTGCATCATGAGTATATGTATTTTAAAATATAATTGTTTTCTAATCTTTCTAAATACTATTTATTTTCCTAATTTCTGTCCCTCCTACAGGTTCCATTGCGTTACCCTCATTCATGTGGAAACTTTTATGCATGCACAGGTTTAATGTGTGGAGTTATATTTACTAGCTAATATTGAGAATTAAAAGTTATTGAGCACAATACAATATTTTCAGCTCCAAAATTTTGCAAGCATGCATGTCTTTAACAAAGTATTATAATATGTGAGTGTACTATTTTGTTACACCATAACAGACACTTTATTAAAATGTTTCATTTATTAAATATAACTGCAAATCATTACCATTAATGTTTAATTATCTATAATTTAATAGTGAAATTGGAAACATGATTAAGCAAAAGACCTAGACCTTCATCCTTTCTTAAATGAAAAATTCACTGAGTTCAATTGGACTTTATTTCTGAAGAACATTCTGGAGAAGTTTTGATGCCCAGACTCATTCCTTCTTTCTTCCTTTATTTCTTCAGCTGTAGATTACAAAAATTTAAGATATGCCTGACTAACCTATTGGTCTTCTCCAACAGTGGACAAAGGAAGAGCTAAGGATGGATTTCTGTAAGCACTTTGATACAGTCCCCCACAACATTCTTGCCTCTAAATTAGAGACATATGGGTTTCACAGATGGAACATTAGATGGATAAGGAAATAGCTGGATGGCCACGTCCAAAGAGTTACAGTCAATGGCTCAGTGTCTAAGTGGAAACTAGCAACAAGTGGTGTTCCTCAAGGGTCCGTATTGGCACTGATAATTTTTAATATAGTCATCAGTGACATAGAAAGTGGGACTCTGCACACTGTCAGCAAATTTGCAGATGACACTGACTGGTATGCTTGAGGGAAGGGATGCCATCTAGAGGGAGCTTGAAAGGCTTAAGGAGTGGGACCATGGAAACCTCATGAAGTTCAACAAGACCAATACAAAGTTCTCCACATGCATTGGAACAATCCCCAGTATCAGTACAGACTGAGGAATGAATGAACTGAGAGCAGCCCTGTGGAGAAGGACTTGGGAGTACTGGCGGATGAAAAATTGGACATGAGCCATCAAGGTGCACTCACAGCCTAGAAAGCTAATCACTTTCCAGGCTGCATAAAAAGAAGCATGGCCAGAAGGCTGAGGGAGGTGATTGTCCCTCTCTACTCCACTATTGTGAGACCCCACCTGGAGTACTGCATCCAGCTCTGGGGTCCCCCTGTTGAAGTAGGTCCAGAGGAAGGCCTCAAAAATGGTCAGAGAGCTGGAACATGTCTAGTATGAAGAAAGATTGAGAGAGTTGAAATTATTAATATTTCGACTAGGGAAATATGAGAGAGGAAGGTCTAAGGCTCCTCAAGACAGCATCTGTGACCTGCAACCTGTGTCTTTTCACTAACACTGAACTTCATGGATATGAATAGTCATGTGGGAGAAGGAGATGTGTTAGCCTATCAGTTTCTGGGAATATACCTTAAATATGAACTATTATAATACACAGGTACATTTATTTGAAGTCATACCTAGGGGATTTAGAAAAAAATGTCAAGATCCACGTTCAATTCAGATCTTATTTGTAGCTATTTGGGGGCTGGAGAAGATGAACTTTGGAGGCCCCTTCTAATCCAAACCATTCTAAGATTCTGTGATTCTATTCAGAAAGAAATTAATGACAGTACATTTAATGACTACTTTATACTTTAAATTTTTATAGGCTAGAAGTCAGCCTTACTTGTGTCTTGTAAGTTTTCAAGGTACTCAGTAAAAATGAAGTTCCACCAAAAGCATACGTGCTTGAGAGCTGCTCATGCATTGGAGAATGTAGAATTTTCTGCCTCAGGCATCTGTAAAAATTTCTCAGAGCAAGGCTGCTGAAGTAAAACAGCTGAATCTTTAACTTCTGTCAATGAATGAATCCATTTCAGACTCCAGGAGATTTAAAAAAAAAATAAAAATACAAATGACAACTGTTAAAGATATGTAACTAGTCTTTCACCGATGGATTACATCCATTTTTGGAGCTTGAGTGTTTCTATGCAGATGTAAGATGAAATCTCTGCTAGGAATTTGTGTTAAGTTATTGAGGGAGAAAAGAAGGAGAGAAAGACAAATCTGCACAAAAACAATATAAAAATATATGGTCCACGGTCTTCGAAAGTTTATTTTTAGGTTCATTCAGGATCCAACTATTACTGGTAGTATTATCTTTTTGGTGCAGGAAATAGATGTCACAGCCCAGAACTGAACAACTTTAAAGCAAGAAAACTATGGATTTTCTTTTTTCATTTTTTAAAAAATTGCAAATAATTAAAAGATTTTCTGAAAAATAAGATGTTAAATTAGTTCCTATATAAATGGATGAAAAAAATCTGAATTTAAATCATATTTCTAACAAATGATGCCTAAAATATGAATATATTTAGTATACATGGGAAAGATAGACAGGGTGTCTCTTCAATTCTCTCTGGCTGTGTGATTGATGGATTTCTATTAATATATTTTTTCTACATGTCTTCCATGACCCTGGGGTCCTTTTTTCTCCTACATAGTGTAAAAGCAATCAGGGAAATGCTCTAGAGACTTTTTTCCTTTTTCTTTTTTCTTTTTGTTAAGAGCAACTTCTATCAACTTTTATGATAAGAAAAACTTAGAAATTACTCTGATATTTAACTGCTGGCTTTCTTTTAACACTTGGCCTCAAAAATATGTGAGGTTTAAGAAAGATTTTCTAATGATACATTTCTAGGTAAACCCCCAGATAACGAGCATTAGTTTAATGCCATAAAAATGTAGTATTGTTCTTTAGCAAAGGAAAGGTAACCATACACAGTTGAGCAAAATTCTAATGTAAGTAGTGTGTACCCATGAACATTTTCCAAAAATGAAAAAAGTGCTGATAAACATCCTATCATTAGGCTTTGTAACTGGTATCTCTAGGCTGGTCTGCAATGGTATGTGGAACTGAACTGAACAGAAATGGAAACTGTAACTTTGCTGAAGATAGCTAGAGGTATTACTAATGGAAAGTGAAGCACTTTCTAAGAATATAAAACCAAGGAATCACTACCCTCCCCTCCTGCTTTGTCTTCTGTGCAGAAAAAAAAAGAAAAAAAAAAAAAAAAAGAAAAGAAAAGAAAAAACATATAACAGATGAAAATAAAATACACCTCTAAAATGACAAAAAAGAGATAATAGTTACTCTTCCAGCTTTCTAAGTTGCCTGTTCCAACTTGCAGGAGCAGCTTTCCTGAACAGACTTAAGTGTTGGTAGAAAAAGAAAAACTGGAATATAGGCTTATTGACAAATTATTCTATTACATCTGTGTATGTGTATAGACATCTATTTACATATATCCTAGTCATTTGTTACTGTAGGAAGCTTTTAAACCCATATGAGAACTCTCATACTGAATCACAGGATACAGTTTGTATATATGGGGTATACAATGGAGAATACATCCACTGTAAGACTAGCACTGATCAGATCTTGGAGCACGTCATGCTACCAAGACTTTAGGGAAAATATAAGATACCAGACAATAGACTGTTAAAGGACACATGTTCCTTGTGAGAAATCTAAGCCCTATAGAATATGAGTACTGTTGCAAAAGTTTCCTTTTAAAAAATAAAACATTCAGGAAATTAATGAGAAATTAATAAGCAGTTAATATGCATACTCAGTGCATTTCTTTACCATGTTAAATGCCTGAGAGTTTATCTTTATTTGTGAAAACTATCTTGAGGTGTGATCTGCCTGAACAACTCAGAACTCATCTTCACGCAACCCCCACACATGGGTAGGATTATTTGACATACTAAAAGTTTGTATTCTAGTTTTCTTCAAGTGCTCATGTTTTTAATCTGGACCTCTTTCCAACACGGATGTAGCTGAATGTACAGATATATGCAGAAATACTTAATTGTGTAATGTCATTACTGCCATGCACTGAGTAGTTTATTATATTACAACCTTTTTAATTATGTCATGAAATAAACATTGTTCTACTATATTATTAAACAAATTACCAAAATCTGCCCAATCACTAAATAAATCAGGCAGTATAATTGAACATAAATACCTTCTGGTACCAACCTAATCTGTTTAGATAGCAAAAATGTTCTTTTCATTTCTCTTGCTAAGTAGAGAGCTCTGGCAAGGCACAAAAGGGTTCAGCACTTTGTTCCTTTTCTTTGGAAACAGATGCCATATCCCTCACTTACCTGAACAGGGAAAAGATCACACATGTTGGTCTTTAATAACAAGTGGCTAGTTTAAAATCACTTCTTAGAACAGCTTGGCAAGCTGTGAGTTACTTTCAATAAAATTGAACCCCTAATTAGTTTGTATATGTATTGAATTTAAAAGTGATATTTAGATTCCTGCTAATTTGTCAAAAAAAAGTTGTTGATGCTTCATGAAGATTTAACATGAAGTTGTCTGGAAGAACCTGTCTCTTAACTGAATTTTTTTGTTAAAATATGCAACCAGAGTACCAGAAACATGCTGTGTTTCTACACAGAAATAAAGATTACAGAGATCACAGAGATCGTTCTTCTGGGAAGAGATGCAAAGGAGATTGAATGAAATATTTTGCATGATTCTGAGACTAAAGTGAAGTATAAAGGCTTAAAATCTGGACTGTGTAGCATTACAATAGTTTCTTAAACTTCCCCAATTAATATATAAAAGAGATTGTTCCCACTTCTGATCTCACATAGTGTATTAGAAGTTTAGTGTGATTTCTCTGAGCTCCGTAAAAAATAATATAGATCAAAATCAGGCATAGGGGGCTCAGAAGTAACCTCTGGCACAAATAGGAAAAAAAAAAAGTAAATTTTAAAAGTTTTTATTCAACCTGGTGATGAATCACTTCATTTATCTCCTCCTTCACCTGTATCGTCATACAATTATGGTGATATACACCTGTTAAACATGGCTGCCATAATACAACAGACTGAGAAACAGTCTTAGATGCATGAGATTTAACTTTTCATTTTCTTCCATTTCTCTAATTTTAAAATAGTGTTTAAAACAATAATGCAGTTTGAAACAGTGAACTTTTCCATAACTATATACAGCTGAGGCTTCTCCAAATACTCAAATAATATTTCTGTGTAGACTGTCCATATTTCCCTACTTTTTCAGGCATGACATACTAATCTGACAGGGTCTTAGAAAACCTGATAAAACCTTTAATCATAAACCAAATAAGTAATCTAAGATAGGAGACATTTAGTGTCTTTGCTGTAGCATGGGGTAAAGAGTTTCTCATCCTTTTCTAGCAAATTTGTACTG
>NW_009259877.1:1201983-1208385 GCF_000687185.1 Egretta garzetta | reverse complement strand
TCCCTGTAGAATAAAAGTCAAGATCATAGTCTTGTTGTGTGTTTACTGGCTGTCCTTAACAATGAATGATTTATAGCTTTAACATAATCTATGTTTAAAAATGTGCAAGACCAAAGGTCCCTCTTTGGTGTCAGTTTTAAAAGTTTCTTGAATCTGTAACTTCAGCAAGACTTTGAATGACAGAAATGGGTCTGGCATTATGTTTGCTGAAGATTACCAACAATTCTCAGTCAGAAACAGGACTGTAAAGGAAAAAAAATCTCTTTTAAATATGTGACAGTCCTCATGTAATTGAATATATAGAGACATCTTATTGTGGAAACTGAAGAAGACTGTGTCTAAAATTCCGGTTGCCTTGGTTATTTGGTCTACTTTTTATTATTATTAATGTCTACAAGATACTGGATTGCAGAGGCCAGATTTTTTGGTCCAGTCATTATTTTTGTTTCTCCCTGAAGTCCATAGAGCTGGAAGAGAGAAGATTAAGGACAGAGATTCATGCAGATCAGCTCAGTTTAATGTTATGTGCCATTGTTACGGTTCTCTCATCTGCAGATAAGGTAGTAAGAGACAAAAGTGTGTGCAAGTTGAAACATTTTGATAGCTCTGTGTACAGGATAAATAATTTCATTACAGACAAAATGTTTGTGAGGTGCTTACAGTTCTTGAGCAAAGGAGATAAATTTCAGTTAAGAAATAAATAAAGAAGGAACCAGTGACAAGAGCTGGCTTTCACATTATGAATCAAATGTCATTTTCACACTAAGAACTACTATTTTATCTTCCTGCTTGTCTTGATATTTGCTTAGTAATAGGTGGATTTGTATATAATAATAAATCCATACAGAAACACTCAGGCATTTTAAATATACAAGAAACATTTCTCACCTTTTTACTGTGGATCACCAGTTTTCCCTAGAACCTGTCACCTACTGTCAACACCTTAGTATAACTGCAGTCCTGCCATAATACTTTTACAAGCCAATAATGGTCATTGCTGTGTTAAACCTGTCATTTTTGGCAGCTGTACTCTTTCCTCTTTCATATTTCTTTTCCTCAACTATCTGCTTAATTCAAACAGAAAAATTTCCCCATCATTCAGTACAAGAAAGACATGGACATATTGAAGTGAACCCAGTGAAGACCAGAAAGCTGAATAGAGGACTGGAGCTTCTGACATATGAGAAGAAACTGAGAGAGATGGGATATTTCAGTGTGAAGAATCTCAGAGGGATCTTATTGCTCTGCATAAACACCTGATGGGGGAAGTAAAGAAGATTGGACACAGCCCTGAGAAACCTGATTTATCTGCCCCTACTCTGAGCAGGAGGTTGGACTAGATGTTCTCCAAAGGTGCCTTCCAGCCTCAAACATTCTGTGATCCTGTGATTTTCTGTGATTGTCTAATTAAATTAATAACAGAAAAGTTATTGACATTTTATATGATCCCAATAAAAGACCTAGCAATTTTAAAACTATTACAGAGGAAAATTTATTATAATATTTGTAAAAAAGGCAAATTTCATTTCTCAAACTGCTAACTTACTCATGTTAAAATTATACAGTGGCAAATTGTAGGAAATTTTAGTATTTATATTAGGAAAATATAGGCTGAATCTGTCTCTCTCTTTGGAAAAATAACAATAAGGATTCTGAGAAAGAGAAAACACTAAGTCTCTTCATACCTTTATAAAGTCTGTACTCTTACCATGTTTCTTTCAAATATGTACGATGGAGAATTTCCTTCTCCCAAACAGGGAGTGTACATCCCTCCTTGTCTGTGCCTAGGACACTTCCCTATACATGGTGTTACATCTGCTCTTACTAAAGTAAAAATTTATTTTTCTGTATGAAATTGTTATCCTGTGGTTTTCAAACAAACACACACACACACAAACTTCTTCTTGGTTTCTATTAAACCCTTATATTCTACCTTTTCAAGTACCTTCCTTCTAGGGTTATTGCTGTCTTAATTCAGTGAAAATACTTCTCCTCCACGAACAATGATTCCTGTTGCCCCAGATTCCATTTATCTGCAGGAAATACCTATTTCTGAGACTTTTCAACTTGTCAAATGACTATGCAAGCCCAACCACCCCTCCCCTGCAAGGTCTCTAGGGAGTTTGAAATTACATGACACCAAGCTGCTAAGAAACAGAGATAATGTGCTTTCTCAGACCTGTGTATAAATCAGCAAGGCTAAATAGTTGTTAGTTGCCACCCAGAGCAAGAGGTAGTAAGGTGACTACTAAGCTTAGTAATGACTGAATCCTTGAATTCAGCTACAAATATGTTTATACAGAATGTCTTGCATGGCACAGCTGGTAAAAACTTTTTCCTTTCTGACAATGTTTTTTTAGTAATTTGTAAATTATTAGTGATACCAAAAATGTTGTCACTTCAAACAACAAATGAAAATTCTGACACAGCATGTCTGTGGCCCCTAATTTGATGGGTCAATGTACAGTATTTCTGCTCTTATCCAACAGTTGTTTTCTGTTTGCCTTTCAATCTGAAACCTCATTATGAAAAAAGGCCTTGTATTATTAAGAAATGAGAATAATTTCAGTGTAAAATCACCTTGATGAGACTTCTGTTTTCTCATCAATTTTTATTTAATCTTTAAAAGAAATGTCTTCAGAAAATTCTCTTATAAAGAAGAGAAGACCAGTATTTAAAATCTATTTCATCAGGACTAATACAGTTCTGAATAATTACATTTCTGTGCAACTGTATCAGTCTTTCCTTTTACAAACTTTTTCCAGATTCACACTCATATTCACAACTCAAAGAGTAATCTGAATTTCTAAAGTTCTCCAGGAACATTATTATGTTACTGTCTTTGCTTTAAAATTACTTAGGTGCATCTTTGTCCAAATTTATAATTTAGCATTTGTTAAAGAGAAGTAAAGCACCTTTTAACATTCTTAATGATTGATGAGGTTAATATATGAGAAGAACCAAGCACAGTAAAAGCCTAGATAATTGCTCAAAAAAAGTTCAAATGAGGGAATGATGAGTAAAAGTTAACTTTAATATTAAGTGGTTCACATACAACAACTAATTAACAGTCATAAAAGTTAGAGACACAGCCAATAAGCTCTGTAGTCTGTTAAAGAACAAGCTTAACATTGTGATCTCATACAGTGACCCACAAAATCTGCAAACTTTAGTAACAGCCACATAAACAGCAATAACAAAAAAATCTTTTCAGCAAGGATGAGAAAGCAAGACCTTGCTCACAATGTATTATGAGTTGATATTTGCTGCATTTGAGTTGTGAAAGTACAGACACCTTTGACTTACCATGGTCCTTAAGAAAATTTGTCACATGCAGTAAAATTGTTTAAGAGTATTTGAGCTTTTGTTTAAAATTTTTTATAGGTCTTATCTCACTGTTTAGGAGATGAAAAACACAAGTTCCAAGGTGACTAAAATAATTCTACAGTGCAGACATTAACCCTTCCTTTCACATGAAATTTGGTGTACACTCTAAAATCCCACAAAAATGAATGCACCAAGGTCAGATGAGCAGAAGGGTGAAGTAGAAGAGAGTGAAAGGCTATGCAACTCTCCTTGTTGCTGCAGTACTTGCCCATATTTTAGACATAGGTACTCAGAATCTCATTTCTCTGTTTTCTTAGGTAGATCTTGTTCCCTTGTGATGAACATCAAAAATTCCAGTGGGCTGGGATAAAAAAGACCAAAATAAAACCCTAGAAAAATTTTTTAAAACTTCCATAATTTTAGTAGGGTTTTTTTTATGTTGCTGTATTATTTTTATTTTTTAAATCTGTGGGAACTATCTTTTTAAAGTGAAAACTTATTTTATGTGAAACTAAAATCTCACAAGTCTTGCTTAAGTGATCTTGGAATTAGAAAGCCATTATTTAGAGATTGGGGTCAACTGAAATCAGTTGGTGCCTTTCAATTGATTTAAAGGGGTGTTATCCTGCAATCCTATTACCAAATTATCTAGGATATAACAAGCTTCCCAGTGGAATCTAAAGTTTTCATAAAAAGATGTAAAAAAGGAAGGAACAGGTAATGTTATTTTGAGGCTCTCTTTTTACTGTATATTTTTCTGTATGTTTTGCTATGACTTCAGCAGTATCACTGTATATAATAAATACACTTTTCTAAAAAGAAGTTAAAGTCACTATTGAAAATCATTAATCTTTAAAAGGAACTTTTGGAATCTTTAAAAGGAATTTGCGTGACCATTTCATGATTGTGGTATAACAGAGGTTGTGTAGCCAAGCAAACACATTACTAGCAAATCCTAGCCAAAAGCATTCTCAATTACTTTTAAGTAGAGCAGGTCTGAGGACAAACAAAATAATTGCCTAAGTACTCAGGTGATAGTGTTTACAGGGAAAGGACACTGACATAATTCAGGTAATACTGCAAGCCAAGCAGTTTTCAGAGAAGAGACATTTCTTACCTCAGTCCTAATACCTCCTCTGCATAAAAAGCAGTTTAATTTATCTTCTGCATTGTAATTTTCCATAAATTTTTTAAAGGTCATAAAATGATAGATTTAATCTGGATTGTGTGTGATAAATGTAGTGTTACTGCCTGAGGAGTAGCCTGAGCTCAAAAACGTGAAAGTATACTTGAGTGTTTTATGTTCACATTCCACTCAGACATGGTTCCTCAAATTTCAATACAATATAAAAATAATTCCCATAGAATAAAGCCCTTATGAGATAAATATTTTATTTTAAGGGATTATAGTGTGCATATTTTTATTAATAATTTCACACTCAATATATACTTTATTAAAACAATTTAAGACCATGTTTTGTATTCCAATACATACAGTTTATCTTCATCAAACATTCTTCTATTCATGAATGTATATATCCTTTATATTCTTCGCATACTATTTTCACACTTATTTATAATTAATAAATCCGGGAACTATAAACATGTCAGTCTGACCTTGGTGCAGGGGAAAATCATGGAGCAGATCATCTTGAGTGCCATCACATAGCACGTCCAGGACAACCAGAAGATCAGGCCCAGTCAACGTGGGTTTATGAAAGGCAGATCCTGCTTGACTAACATGATCTCCTTCTATGCCAAGGTGACCCACTTAGTGGATGAGGGAAAGGCTGTGGATATAGTGTACCTGGACTTTAGTAAAACCTTTGACACCATTTCCCACAGCATTCTCCTGGAGAAACTGCCTGCCCATGGCCTGGAAGAAGAAGAAAAAAAAAGTGCATATTCAGATAAGTCTTTTTCCCTGTGTACTTAACATTTCTTCTTCTTTTATGCCTATGTCTTATACAAGGGTGTATAAGACCTACAGCCATCATGAATTTGTCAGCAACAAACTGTGTCAAACCAATCTAATTTCCTCCCATGACAGAGGAACAGACCTTGTGGCAAGAGACAAAAAAAGATGTCATATCTTGACTCTGGTGGGATTGTTGATGCTGTCTCACATGATGCCCTCTTAATCAAGTTCAGAAAACATGGTCCAGAGGAAGCTTTTGTAACAGACATAAAAATGTCTCTAAAAAGATTATTATTTCTATAAATTTCTAAAAAAATTATTAGTAGTACCACTGTTTCTCTAGCACAGAGAAAGGATGACTAAACTAAGAACCTGTATCTGCAGCCATAGAATATTGACATGGTTGACCTGATAATGCAGGAAATAGCATATTTATTAAATTTTCAGATGTTATTAATCTGGAAGAGATTTTCCAGGGTGTTGGAAGGATAAGAATTCAGAAGAGTCTTAATGAATTGGGAAAAAGGTTGGAAAAATAGGATGCAATTTATAGGACGTGCAAAAGAGTAAGTGTAGGAAAAATTGCCTATCAATTGAAACAATATATGTTGAGTATGTGTGCTCACGAGGCACATGGAGGACAATCAGGGGATCAGACCCAGTCAGCATGGGTTCATGAAAGGCAGTCTTGCCTAACCAACTTGATTTCCTTCTACGACCAGGTGACCCGCCTGGTAGATGAGGGAAAGGCTGTGGATGTTGTCTACCTGGACTTCAGCAAAGCCTTTGACACAGTCTCCCATAGCATTCTCCTGGAGAAGCTGGCGGTTCATGGCCTAGATGGATGTACTCTTTGCTGGGTTCAAAACTGTCTGGATAGCCGAGCCCAGAGAGTCATGGTGAATGGAGCTAAATCCAGTTGGCAGCCGGTCACAAGCGGTGTCCCCCAGGGCTCAGTTCTAGGGCCAGTATTGTTTAGTATCTTCATCAATGACCTGGATGAGGGGATTGAGTGTGCCCTCAGTAAATTTGCAGATGACACCAAAGTGGGTGGGAGTGTTGATCTGCTCGAGGGGAGGAGGGCTCTGCAGAGGGACCTGGACAGGCTGGATCAATGGGCTGAGGACAACTGTATGAGGTTCAACAAGGCCAAGTGC
>NW_009259877.1:1186396-1201860 GCF_000687185.1 Egretta garzetta | reverse complement strand
CCTCACTACAAGAAAGATGTTGCATTGCTGGAACATGTCCAGAGGAGAGCAACCAAGCTGGTGAGGGGTCTGGAACACAAGTCATACGAGGAGCGGCTGAGGGAACTGGGGTTATTTAGTCTGGAGAAGAGGAGGCTGAGGGGAGACCTTATTGCCCTCTACAACTACCTGAAAGGAGGCTGTAGCAAGGTGGGGGTTGGCCTCTTCCTGGTAACGGGTGATAGGAAGAGGGGAAATTTTTTGAAGCTGTGCCAAGGCAGGTTTAGGTTAGACGTTAGGAAAAATTCCTTCACAGAAGGGGGTGTCAAGCATTGGAACGGGCAGCCCAGGGAGGTGGTAGAGTCCTCATCCCTGGAAGTATTTAAAAGACAGTGTTTCAATGGGCTTTAAGGTAAATCTGTACATTCTAACAAAGACAGGTCCAATAAGCAAGCTGGGTCACTAGACCAGTCACCTTCCCTATGGTTTTAAGGTTATCATAATTACAGATTTTTTTTTCAGTTCAGGCTATCATAAGTCATCATGAACAAGCCTGCCAAGGGCAAGACACTCTCTAATCTGTGTGCTCTTCAGTACCATATTCTGGCCAGTATGTTATGTCTTCAGACTCCCACAGGCCTTTCACGCCCTGCGTCTGCACGTGAAATACTTGCAACCACTCTGATGGGCTACAATACAGTCCTAACATTATTTCAGACACTTTTAACTTAAAGACACATATTCAGAAAGGTAAAAGTCAGCAAAAATAATAAAAATATTTAGTACCACAGGGTATCACAAGAAGCATAGATACGATCTAGCATCAGTTATGATATAAAATATATATAAACAGCCTCTGACACCTGGCCTTGGGAAAATAACATGGTCCTAGCCCCTGCTCATAAAAATAGATGTACAAATAGGTAATACAAAGCTCAGTAAAAAGTCTAAGAGAAAAAGGAAGTGCATACAGGGAAAAGGAAGTTGTCCTCTTTCTTTTTTATTCTGCCTATGAGACTAGATTCTGGGAAAATCATTATTATAATCTGTTCAGGCATCACTGTTGAAAGTTAGTTGAATTAAGCAAAACAAAAGAAAAAAAGAAAAAAAAAATGTCTGGATAAGAACAGTTACAGAATTAATTTAAAAATTTGATTTACATATTGTCCTGGTTTTGGCTGGGATAGAGTTAATTTTCTTCTTCTTCAACTAGTAGCTGATGTTTGGATTTAGTATAACATTGATAACACACTGATATTTTAGTTGTTGCTAAGTAGTGCTTACACTAAGTCAAGGACTTTTCAGCTTCTCATGCTCTACCAACAGAAAAGGCTGGAGATGCACCAGAAGCTGGAAGGGAGCACAGCCAGGACAGCTGATCCTAACTGGACAAATGATTATTCCATACCATATGATGCCATGTTCAGTATATAAATGAGGGGAAACCTGGCCAGGGGCCACTGCTTTGGGACTGGCTAGGCAATGGTCATTGGGTGTTGAGCAGTTATATCATGCATAATTTGCTTTGTGTATTTATCTATTATTATTATTATTATTATTATTATTATTATTATTATTATTATATCCTATCTTATTTAATTATGAAACTATTCTTATCTTAGCCCATGAGTTTTCTCACTTTTAATCTTCTGATTCTCTTCCCCATCCCACTGGGGGCAGGGAGTGAGCAAGCATCTGTGTGGTGCTCACTTGCTGGCTGAGGTTAAACCATGACATATGTGTACACAAGAATGACTATTTCATCTATGAAAAATTAGGAAGAAAAATAGATTATTTTTCTAGGAGTTAATATGCTTTAAGTGATCAACTCCCTCTGCATGCATAGTAGCAGACAGTTCCAGAGCATCAATTAAATTGATTCATGAATGAAAAGAGGGATGCTGATATGTTTTCCTCATCTTAAAAAGCCATAATTCTCAGAAGAAGAAGGAAGGAAAAAATAAAACAGTGGGAAATTAAAATATTAAGGTGCTTGTCACTGATAGTAACATGCAGTGTCAACCTTGCTAACTCAATAAACAGTAGATTTGAGGCATAAATATTCTAGTTCCTGGTAAAGTAAAAAGAAAAATACAGTTATCAACAATGTATTTGTGCATTTTTCTAACATAGTGTGGTTTATATATTTTCTAAAGGATTCTCACCCAATCCAGTAATTGTTAAATGGGATGCAAAATTACTGAACGTAAACTTAAAAAATTTAATACTTGACGTTACTCAAACAGGTGCAGAAATGAGATAAATTTAGCAAAACACTTCAAGGTAGCTGTGCCAAAATGAATACAGTCTTTTAAACTTTTTGTTAATGCACTGATGGACATGTCCACCAAATATTAGTCCTCTGGTTAAAACACCACAACTTACATAGTGGAGCTTAGCATAGGCAACTTGCCATAGAATGGTGCTCTGTCAACAGAAAAACTTCATTCATGGAAGACAAAACTACTAGCAGAAACAGGTTTAGTCAAATAAACTAAAATCAGTTATTAACAATTTCCTGACTTGTTTAGAGTTTGCTAAAGAAACATGTTCCACTCTTTAGTCACTGAGCTGACTACTAAAGGTTTCAGATATAATTTAAAGGCATATACTTGTAAATGTCACTATTGAAAATTCTGTGTTTATGTATTTATTATTTAATTTAATTATTTATTTAGCTTTCTAAAGGAGATGGGCTTACCCAGAAAGCAAAGCATATCCTGGGCTGCATCAAAAGAAGCATGGCCAGCAGGTCAAGGGATGTGATTCTGCCCCTCTACTCTGCTCTGGTGAAACCCCACCTGCAGTACTCTGTCCAGCTCTAGGGTCCCCAGCACAAGAAAGACATGGACCTGTTATAGGGGTACACAGGAGAGCCATGAAAATGATCAGAATGCTTGAACATCTCTGTTATGAAGAAAGACTGGGTTGGGGTTGTTCAGCCTGGACAAAAGAAAGCTCAATACTTTCAATACTTAAAGGGGGCTTATGAGAAAGATGGAGAGAGCCTTTTTACCAGGGCCTGTAGTGACAGCACAAAGGGCAACAGTTTTAAGCTGAAGGTGGGCAGGTTTACATTGGGCATAAGGAAGAAATTTTTACAATGAGGGTGGTGAGACACTGGAACAGGTTGCCCAGAGAAGGTGTGGATGCTCCATCATTGGAAATATTCAAGGTCAGGATGGACAGGGCTTTGAGCAACCTCATCTAGTGAAAGATGTCTTTGCCTGTGGCAGGGTTTGGACTAGTTTGAAGGTCCCTTCCAACTCAAACTATTCTGTGATTCTATGTTTCTATACCAAATGTTTAGGACCTTACTCATTAATTGCCTTAACAATATCAGTACAGTAATTATTCCCTAGAGGCTATTGCCTTCAAGAGTTTCATGTTGCTGCACCAAGGTCTAAGTTCTTTTTCTGGTAAAGAAACAACTCTAGCCTTCCAGTCAGGAATTTTGGAAACAATGAACAAGGTGATTTTGAAAACTGAATTTCAGAAAGCAACTATATCTCAGTCTTCTCTACTGGTTGGCCTCTCCAGAAACTGAAAAATTGCCTTACTCATTCTGTATTCTCCAAAAAGACTACACCGCTGCAAAGCTTAGCATTGCATCTCAGCTTCATGACTAGAATTCATAAGGATCACTTAATCCTTGAGATTGAAAAGCACGAAAGGATTCTTCTTTTGCTGCTGCTTTCAGAAGCTGAAGCCCATCATTCCTTTTGTGTTTCATTACTACCACTATAGTGGAATATAGTTATATCTGGAAGCCACTGTAGTAGAAAACTAGGTGTGCTGGAGAGCTAGTGACAAAAACATAACTTGTTGCCTAGCAAGAATAATGATATAAAGGATGGAAAAGTGTCACTTGCTGTTTCTCCCATGGCTATAATCAGCCTAAGTTAAAATTGCCTAGTTTAATAATTTATCAAAAAGTTTTAGTTCACTTAATAGAACAAAATATAGGAGAAATTCAACAGAAGGAGGAGAAATGAGACAATAACAATAAACACTGGAGGTTTCCCCCTCTTTTGAATTAATTTTGTGACAGCAGGGTTGAAATATTTTGTAACTTAATGTTTTTTAACACAGGATCTTCACACATATCAGGGTGGGGAGAGAGGGAAGCATCAGCTTTTCTAATTTATCTTTGATTCACCTCAGAGACCAGCTGCTATTGAAAATCTGATTATGTGAAACAGTTACTTGCCTCTCTGGGCTCAGAAATCCTTTCCCGTAACTAGACACACACCATAGATTGCCTGAATTTAAATAAAACAGTAGAATAATGGGTCAGCATAGCAGCGACTTCCAAACATTAAGTTCTGTTGATCTGATTCATTCTTTCATGAAAGCTTAATTCCCCTCTCTGTTTCTTGGGGTATCATGTCACTAATTCACATCTCTTTGCTTGTCCTGACATTCACCATTCTCGTATCTCCATTTAGCTGATAAGTTCTTGGCAGCTATCTTATGATGTTCATGATCCCAAGGATATCATCAACACTAAAACCAGAATTCAATCAAGCAGCAAATTTACAGTCTGGATCAGGCTAAGCAGATTAGGTGCCTGCTCCATAATAAGGATGTGAAGGGTTGCCATAGACAAACAACACCAAATGCAGTTCCTGCCAATGCATTTTCATTCAGATTCAGTGGTTCTCAACAGTAAAAGCTGACTAAACAGCATGTCTCTATTGATATTCTGTAATGGTAATTTTAGGAAAGTGTCCAATGTGTATTATATGCGCTAAAATACATTTTGCCTTTGTCTTCATAATCTAAGGTCAAATTGCGCAATGTAATCAGAGTGCAGTATAAGTTTAAAGGTAAATTCAGGAAAGATGATTGAAGGAGACAAAGTCTTTTCTGAGAAGCTTTGATATACTCTAATCTGGCTTCATTACAATCAGAGCATGCTGGGTTTGTGGTAAAGGTGTGATAGTATGATGAGGACAAGGGTTGGAAGGAAGTTGTTGACATTAGTAAAGGATGCAGTGCTGTCAGCAAAGCTAGGGGAGGGGATTGCATGGCAGGAAAAGAACAGTTTTGTGAAGCAGATACTACCATGGCCATCATACAAACATTTGCTGTCTGTGAAGCTGTGCCTGTTGCTCACAAACTGCAAGGTGGGGCCAACACTTTTGAAATGGTACATTTGCTGTCTGTGAAGCTGTGCCTGTTGCTCAAGGCAAGGTGGGGCCAACACTTTTGAAATGGTGTTAGTTGTTATACAGCAGTGATGCGGTGTTGCATAGAAAGATTTTTTTTGTCATGCCAATGTATTACATCTTTCACAAAGGGTAACACTCCTAGTGAATCAAAGAATGTCTATTGATGAGTCTATTCAGAGTAAGGACTGCCTGGGGGGAATCTCCAGGGCTGACTGAAATTCCCACCTTGAGAACTCCTGTAACAGTAAGTCAAACACTTTTCTGTGAGGACGGTTAGGACTTCAGTTAATCACTTATCTTTAATCACTCTGTTGCCTCAGAGAAGTTTCTAGACCACCCAGGGAAATGATGACCAAGTGGGCTGGGTACACACATGAGAACAACCCTGATCCCCAGCTACACTAAAATTGTAACCATATAGCAAACTTGAATTCTGCACTGATATTAGAAGTATGACTTAGAATCCATAGAGATTTTATGAGAAAGGACATGAGAAAGGAGAGAAGAAGCTATGAGGAGAAAGGATCTCTCATGTCCTTTGCCCATAGCCTGCCCCATGCAATGTTTCTGTTGCACATTGTCCCCTACCACCACCCTACTCCCTTAACCACTCATCGTCCTCGTGCTACATCACTTTACCTGAGCAATTCTGTAACCCAGCTGAGCTCACTTCACTGTCCCATCTAAAGTTCAGTGTCATTCACACACAATGAAATATTGTTTAAATGACTAGGAGGACACAACTGAGAACAACGTTGTGCTTCTCCACTGTGGGCCAGGCTGGCACTGGTGTCTAAGCTACTGGTTTTAGAGTCAACAGAACATAAAAACTATTTTGTCTTCTGTGTAAACATTCCTCTAGCTGGCTATCAAAATATTTTTCAAGAGGTTGGTGCAGAGTCACTGTTTTCTATAGCCTCTGCCATAGTCTTATTATTTGAAAATTCAAAGGCTGAAAAAAGAAAATTATTAGCTACATTCTTCTGCCAGTAAGGAGAACTAGTCAGGACTTGTCTAAGCTTATGATAATTTTCCTGAAGATAGCTGGCTGCCAAATTAGATGACAATTAATTAACTCAATACACTCCCTACAGCTAGTGTGAACAATCTCCAAGCCTTGGTCCCATTTCACTTGTGTGTAGTTTACCCTAGAATATCTCTAGTGGTACAGCTCAAACTTTTGCAAACCTCCAAAGCTGGCTTTTAAATTGCTTCACGGGTTGTCTCTTTGAATTATCCGACTTTAAATTAACTGTTATTAGGAAGTAAAGGACAGGTCCTTGGTGAGTAAGAAAAGGTAGAGATATTGGTATAATATGGCTTAAGTTACCATGTCACATGAACATCTACTTCTGATCTTCTCATCTAGACTCCCTTTTAACTTACTAGAGAGAAATGGGTTACTCTGTAGAGTTCAGAGGTTCAGATTTAGGCATCTGCCATAGGATAAAATTAAATGTAACTTAAAAGTGTAAATTTACTACCTTGGCTATAATACCAAACTAGAAATTAGCTCTGAGGTAAACATGTGATATAGAAGTCTAAAGGTGACTCAAATGAACCCACTTTTGGTGGTGAGAATATATGTAGACTGAAAACACACAGTTTACCATCAGAACTCAATTAATGCAAAATGTCCTTCAATAAATAAGTTCAATTATTAGAATTATATCATGTAGCTTTGTTGCATCTATCAGGGTGGCTATTCCTGTACTTTTGTTTGAAAAGCTTCAAAAACTAGAAAGCTGTTATTCAGCAGCACTTAGAAGAAAAAAAAAAAAAAAACAAACTAGAAAAAAAATGAGCTTCCAAAAAGGAATTGCTTTTTAAAGCAATGTTAATACTTAAAGGATCTATTTTTATTAAATTTATGATATAATATGCTTTAAACAATCATTACTCCCTCCTAAAAGCTGTCTTGTAATGAGGATGATATTTCATTTTGTGGCGGTTACAGTTAAAAAAAACCAACAACAAAACCCAACAGATACTATGAGGAACTATGAATCTGTCTGTCTTATGTACTCAGAATACTATTTCCAAAGTATGATAAACTAATTTTGTATGGAAGAAATAAAAGACTACATTTCATTGAGAATTATTCTTAGGCCAAATTTCATTTTGCAGCTCTGGACCACTTTACCCAGAGGATTATTTAAAGGAAAAGGCAGGGAAAGAATTGCATAATGTGTGAAGAATATTGTTTTATTTTCCCTCACCCTACTAAATGAATCAACTTATAAAACCCTGCCATCTGTTTTTCTGACAAAAAAAAATAAAAAGTAATATAAATATTTTATCATACAAAGTAAAAATTTGAAAAGCAGATAAAAAAAGGAGGAAGGTAGGACCAATCCATCAGGAAACTTTGTACATACTTCATAAGAAAGAGAAAATCTTCTGTTATACATAAAGTTTATGTGGGCAACCTCGGGCATGGTACTCAAACAGTAGTTTAGATTTTTAGCTTCTTGAAAGGCTTTTCACCAGTGATGCCAGTGTAAACAGAATCAAGTTGTCCAGCCTTTTCTGATTATTCTTGTGTCAGTTTAGGTGTCTGTGTAGTTTCAAAGAAAATTATCTGGAAACTAATTTGGGTAAAAACGCATAGATAGGTTGATGCAGTATTTTTCATTCATAAGCACTTCTTCATCTTCCCTTCTGACCCTTTTCTCTGAGCCAGTTTAGGGCTGCGTAAACAATTCTGCAGGAATAGCATGAGCCAGAAGAGAACTGAGAATAAAAATCCAGAAGGTTGGGAAAGTGATGTGGTGAGAAATGTGTAGTCCTGTAGGCAATTCTGCTGCTGTTCAATATACATCTGGGGCTTTGGATGCTTCAGTCTCTTACTTGGAAGTATTTAGTTGCCAACACAGAAACTCTCAACAATCACAATGTTGAGCACTAGGTCAGAAAACCAGCCAAGAGAAAATTCTAAAGAGGATTGTGCCTGAGTCTTTCTATTCTGTATATTCACTTATCTTTCTGGACTTACTTCTTCAGAGCTGTCACAAGGTATCTCTTTGCTAAAGTGGGACAGGATCCCATATCTTCTGGGGTTTTGTGTTTTACTTTTCCTCCTCTGAAATCTAAGCCAGTTGAGGATGGAGATGCTGGTACAGCCTCTTGAATGGCAGTCTACTGGCAGAAAACCTTTGGAGAAAGAGGAAAACAAAGTTTGTTCTTCTCCTTATATTGAGGAATGCTAACACGTCTACCACCTGCTGGAGGAGTCCCCTAGTGACAAGATTTTGAACTACAAAAAGAACTCCACCCCTGGGAAATTTAGAGAAAAAGAAATGTAGAAGAAAAAAATAAAAAAGAAAACAACAAACCAAACCAAACAAATACCACCACCCCCAAATAAAAATCAACAACAATGACAGAGAAAACAACCCTGTGAGGTGGCTACTCCAGAAGAGATTTCAGTCTCTGGCTTCCAGCTAGACAGAACAGCTTGGCCTGGTAGGAGCAGCTAAACTATGAAAAGAAATGGAGTTTGAGATTCTGTGGTTAAATAACTGCAAGTGTTGCCATTGCACCATTTGAGTGGTTTTGATTTATTACTCCCAAGGTACGAACTCAGCCTCTAGCTTGTAACTCCAAGTCGTGATTCCATTTCAGAAAACATTTGGGCACCAACGTTCTCTACTAGGCCCAGCCCAAAGGCCAGCAAACTTTGCTACACTGATTTCTTTTGCTCTGTCTTTTCAATTTCTTTACATGAACATTTGATAGAAAGAATAGAAGGACATATAAGAGTTTGCAAGAAAAATAAAGAACAACAATTGTTTAAAAATAAATGGGGACCAATTCTCTTTTACTTTTGTTTCTATTATGGATATTTACTTTATGCTAACCGATATGAAAATAATTCTCTAATTGAAATCTTTAACTATGATCTGAAGTGTTGTTATTGCATCATTCACTGACTGTGCTAACTCTTGAAGCTGTCTTCATTCATACTCAAAGGTCAATTCTTCAACAAGTATTTATGCCCACTACATAATCTATACAGTAATAATATTAAAAAAACCCCGACACCTTGTAACGTTATTCTCTGCTTGTCACAATTTCAATAAAATCCTGCAGACAAAACCACTCCCTAGATCAAGTTATTACACATCTTATGACCTCTGTGTCAGGTGTTAGAGTAGAATCCAGCTAACATGAATACAACCACCAGTTATGACCATTAGGAAAAGTGTCTGCTCAACACTTCTGAAAATATTTATGTTTGGAAAGGCCATATTTGAACTACCTGGCCAGAATCTTGTAATCCCCTGTTTTACTTTAAATTATGCTAAATGGTACTTTAAAAACCTAGGAAAGAAGAAAAAGAAGACCTAAATATCAATGATTGATAGAGGCAAGTTTGATCATTTCTCTTTTAAACTGCATCTCCTGTATAATATTGCATTATCTGTTTTGAAATTTTTGTTACCATACAGATAAAGCAGGAAAGACTTAGCAAAGGAAAAAAATAATATCAGAGATCATAGGTCTTATATTATAGTAGTGAATTTGAACAAATTTATATCCATATGTTTAAGACCAGTTTTATGCTTTGAAAAGAAACCCTAAACTTATTGCTTAAATACTGTTTTCTCGATTTGATAAAACAGATTTCTGTTTCATTGCCAGATAGAAATATTCCATTAAAATTTACTGTAGTGGCATATTAGATAATGATATTTACCATTTAATTTTATTGGAGCAGCAAGAAAATAATTTACCTCTCACAAAAATGGTCGTATCTATTGAGACAGTCTGCAGTATAAAATATGGAAGGATAAAGACCACCATGAACAGTTTATTTTTTCAAAATCAGTGTTAAGACTAACAGGAGAAAGTAAAATTTTTTCTGACCATTTTAAAAAAGGAAATTCTTCTGAAATGATTCTACGAAAATAACCCCTACTATACACAACAGTCTCCTCTGATTCTGCCACCTCAATCTCTCTTATCTTTTCTTTCACCTTTTCTTCAGTGTTTCATTCAAAATTTTATGCTATATTCCTGAAAGAAAAAGACATTATTAAGAAACTGAGTGATTGTGCTCCTCAGAAATATTGAACTGATATTAATCTTTCTAACCATACATTTTTCAAACGATTGCTGTTGAAATATAGACGGCAGAGCAGAGCAAAAGAGTAATTTGATACAAAATATCATCAAGTCAGAGCCAGAAAAAGTTGAACCTTGGCTAACATTTTTTCTACTAGTTTTAGTAAGATTAGAGTTTCCCCCAAAGCATATAATGAAAAATAATCATGCTGACCATATCTAGTCTTGAATACATCCTTGAAAGATCAGTGAATATGAAGGCAAATCATAGAATCATAGACTGCTTTGGGTTGGAAGGGACCTTTAAAGGTCATCTAGTCCAACCCCCACTACAATGAGCTGGGACATCTTCAACCAGATCAGGTTGCCCAGAGCCCTGTCCAACCTGACATTGAATGTTTCCAGGAATGTTTCCATCTACAACCTCTCTGGGCAACCTGTTCCAGTGTCTCACAACCCTCATTGTAAAGAATTTCTTCCTTATATCTAGTCTGAATCTATCTTCTTTTAGTTTAAAACCATTGTCCCTTGTCCTATCACTACAGGCCCTGCTAAAAAGTTTGTCCCCATCTTTCTTATAAGTCCCCCTGAAGTATTGAAAGGCCACAATAAGCCCTCCCTGGAGCCTTCTCTTCTCCAAGCTGAATAACCCCAGCTCTCTCAGCCTTTCTTGAAAGGTGTTCCAGTCCTCGATCATTTTTGTGATCCTCCTCTGGACCTGCTCAAACAGATCCATGTCCTTCTTGTGCTGAGGGCTCCAGAGCTGGATGCAGTACTCCAGATAGGGTCTCACCAGAGCAGAGTAGAGGGGGAGAATCAGCTCCTTCAACCTGCTGGCCATGCTTCTTTTGATGCAGCCCAGGATATCTTTGGCCTTCTGGGATGTGAGCACACATTGTCAGTTAATATCTAATTTTTCATTCACCAGTATCCCCACTCCCATCTTGGCATGGAGGCCCTCAATTCATTCATCTTCCAGCCTGCATCAATACCAGGGATTGCCCAGTTCATTCTGAGAGCAGACAAATTTCACCCTTCTGAAGAGAAGGTCAAGGTTCACAAAAGAAGGCTTTAGGTCTTGTTTAGCTTGGATGTGAGTTAGACCAATGAAAAGCTCTTCAGAAAAGTTTAAAGTAGGCATTCTTCTTTCCCAGGTGTTGCTACTATAGTCCTGGTTAATTCAACATAGATTAACATTTTTGAGCTAAAATAAGAGTGGACTCTATAGCACCTGGGAAGCTTTTATAATCTACAACAGAGCAAGCACTTACCTATTCCTTCCTTCCTTCCTTCTTTCTTTCTCCCCTTTCTTTCTCTCCTTTCTGTCTCTCCTTCCTTCCTTCCTTCCTTGTGAAGAATAAATCCTTGAAGAAAAGTGGGAAAAGTTTTATCTTCCAGCTGTCCCCAAAGCCTTGAGAAACAGATGAGTTTAATGTGGTCAGTCAGAGGATCCCTGTTGATCTACTTAAGTTTAAGAGAAATAATTGATAAATAGAGAATCAAACTAGAATGTAAGATGAGAGGATGCTGAAGGAATGTAGACCTGTGGCATAACGCTGGAAGACATCCAGATAGGTCTGGTGCTTTTATAATAAGAGAAAAATTTATTCCTTGCTTGTTACTTGTCATAAAGGCAGGATAGAGTCTTTTTTATGTGGACATATATCCTACACGTAAAATAAAGGACTTAAGAAAACAACCGTCCCGAAGTAGGTGCCTAAATCGTTGATTGAGGTTGGAGGGGTTACATGTATTTGAGAGAATCTATAGGAAGATTTTGCTCTCCTAGCGTGGGTATTTGCCTCAATAGAGATGAAAATAAAAGGTCAATTCAGTACCCATGTTGAGCAGTCTCATTCCTGTTCTGAATCCGTTACATTTAATAAATAAAGGTTTTTATTAATAAAGCTCTTACTAAAAAACATTAATCTTTTACGTCCCTATTCGTAACAGTAGGGTTTCCACAGACAGATCTTTATTGCATTGAGCAGGACAGATGCCTTTAGAGTTATAAAGCATGGTGGGATGTAAGGATTTATACATTACAAAAGGCAATAAAAATGGAAGGTAACTTCCCGTTAAGAAGAGTGTATGAGGAGTAAGGCAAAATAGGGAGACTTAAAAATCAACAAACGTTTCACCCAACTCCTACAAAGCAGGGATTTTTTAAACAAAACTAAAATGTTAGGTAACATTGTTCACCTTTAAATTTGCTTCTGTGGAAAATAAACTAAACTGTCATCATGGCATATGCTTCCAGCATAGGTAGTGGTAAGCTGTATGCAGCTCTAGTCTTCAGCCTGCCTTAGTGTTATACAAAAAATATCAAACCTAAACCAGGCTGTTATTTTTGTTTTCACCTTATTTTCTTGTGTGTCCATTGCTAAAGGTTGCTTATGGTATTTTTTTGCAAAGGTAGCAGGGATCAGGAATTTTTTATACTTAAATTTCTTCCCCTATAATTTAGCATACATTTAAACAGAAACATTTACTAAGAAGTGAAACACAATGGACTTTCTTTTTCTCTAAATATAAGCACTGACTGCTTTCTTTAGAGTACTGAATAGCTATGTACAATGAAAAAAAAATCCTAGATAACAGTGTTAATTAAAATTTTAATTGTATCTGTATGAATTACCAAGGGCAGAAGAAAAATCATACAGAAAGCTGCTTGATGTTTTGGATTTCTCTTTTCTTCTTCTTCTTTTTTTCTTTTCCTTCCCCCCCCCCCCCCCCCCCCCCCCCCCTCTCTTTTTTTTAACTGTTTCTGGAAGCTCATTCAGCTAAACTGGAGAGTGCAAGAGCATCCCCTGCAGGAACCTTTCAGCCCACACTGATTTTCTGTTTTCTACAGTGTTTTTTCTTCTGTTAATTTGTATTCATCTTGCATGGTGCACAGTAATTGTGTCTAGAGAATTAGAGAGGGATGGCTATTGCAGTGGTAATAGAATTACTATCAGTGTTCTAAGCTGGTAAAAGGATTGTGAGTTTCAGTCAGAGGATTTAAAAACACGTACTGAAATGTATATCAGAATCTTTTCTGCAGCACTACTTATAGATGTATTTTTCTTTGGGTTTATAGATAGAACGGTTTAAAGCCAGCAAATGTTGCTAAGAAAGATGACAGTAGAACTCTGAAAAAACGCCTTTAGGTTTGTACATAATAACAACATAGAAATGTACACACATGAATATAAATATTCTGAAGTGATCTAGCAGTCTCCTCATGTGTCCTTGAATTCAATGGGAAATGCAATTCACTGACTAGAACAGTAGTTAAAATTTGCTGGTTTATACCACACTCTTTTTTATTATTATTATTCTAATACGTGTTTTCTGACAATCTCCCCAACTTTTTTTAAATAAAATGGAAAAGAGAAAAGGTATCATTATTAAATGTCATCATATTACAGATATGGCCAAAAAGTCTGACCCAAGTGTTGCTTCAGTGAGTGACTGTGTAAAAATGCAGTAAATGTGGAGAACAATTTTCAAGACGCAATACAAGTGCTATGGATTTTGTAATATTCTGAGGGCAACATTTTAATGTGCACAGATATAGCATTAAAAGTTTTAATAATCCATTTGTATTATAAAATTCAACAATAAAAATCAGACAAGTTACATCTTTTGTTCTCTGGAGTTGTTGATATCAGCTGTACATATTCTATCTACAAGAACTAAAATGTAAATCTGTAAATCTCGCTTCAGCATAAGATGCCAGAAATAAATTTGTACTATTTCACCTTATTTCTGCAGAAAGATCCATACTCCCAATCTAACTGAAACTACAGATCCTTTGAAATTTGTGCTCATGCAAACAACATAAATCAAATTACTTTGCTGAGAATTACTTTGTGTTGGTTTAAGAAGGAGAAAATGATTGTGGAATTGGGTATTTTTGTCTCCTTTCTCTGAATACATTAGAAATCCAAGGTCCCATATACAGAGGAATTTTCATATTTAATACCTGTCAATATAGCAATGCTTGATAGTGGGCTGGGACTTGAAATGGAATCAAATTAAATCTATGGTTTGTTTTTTTTTTTTCAATAGGAAGTAGAATAAAGACCTTAGTATGTCTTGCAGCTCTTTTTCTTTGTTCTGTTAATCTGGCCTTTTCTCATTTAAAAAGCTAGAAGACACCCATTTATATAATTTATTAAAGAAGCAAAGCAGTGTTCTTTCCCTCACAGACAGCTGGTAGTAATCAGGAGCAAGTCTGTCCCTTGTCCCTTTTTGGTTCATTAGGATTCCCTGCACAGAGATTTGAAATCCTAGCAGAAGAGCTGCTTGAACCCCCAGCTTCCCATAACACACAGAAAAGTGTGTACTAGTTTACAGAAGAATAGAGTTTCTGTTATTTTTATTTAAAAGAAAGTAATTAGTTTCAGACCCTTTTGAACCAGTCCATAATAAATTTTTCCTGTCCCCAAGGTATAGCAAATGATGAGCAGGTTTTTAGGAAACTGAAAAGTTGAAAACAGTTCCTAAATCCCACATTAGTTTTGCCTTAGATGTCATATCTTTTTGTAGATATTGCCCAACAATTTACAGATAAAAGTTTCTTCAGAATTTTTCTTTGAGTTTCCTCACTAATCTGCTGAGATTTTACACAGAATCATGTTATAGATAGTAGTTTGGGGTTAACATGAACTTCTTAGTTCACCACTTGTGATCTCCAGGCAGTAGTTTATCCTATTATTTGATCAAAGAATATTGTCCTTTTGCACTCAGAATTTTCTGGTATTATCACACTGGGACCTATTTCCACCTTTCTTCCTATTACGGACTATTTTGGAACTTCAGGTGCATGGGCAAAACACACCTAACTTCCAGATGAAGTTTCTTCTCTGACAATCTGTAGCCATTTGCTGATCTGTTTATGCTGTTCCTTGGACTGGTGTTCATTTTTCTCTCTTGCATTTATTCCCCTGCTATATCTAAGAAAGAACAAAACTACATGCAGGCTTATTTTGTAATATTTACCTTCATCTTTGATCATTGTAGTATCTCTTCATTATATCTTTCCCAGGTATATTTAAATTTTTTTGGACGTGGATAATCAGAACTGCACACAAAAGCACACTTCAACTATCTCCTTAGGTTTTTTTATTCCTCCCTTACTGTGTACACTTCCTTTGTATATCCCAATTTTGTCAGACATTTTTTATGGTCACATATCATTTGTTTCCTTTTGCTAGCCTCTTCCATTGACAAAATTGCCAAGTAACATTGTTTGAT
>NW_009259877.1:1169702-1186341 GCF_000687185.1 Egretta garzetta | reverse complement strand
AATTTTAATTTATTTAACTGTCTCAGAGGTTTTTCTCTTCAAAAGTTAAAATGGAATTGCTAGCTTGCAATGTATTTTTTAGACTTTCATATTCTATTCAATATTCACATCTTCTTTTACACTTTTTCAGTTTTATATTAACATGAACTGTAAAATATGATTGTGCATTGTACTGCATTAGTAGCAGAGGACTTCAGATGTCTAAATGCAGGTGACTAGTCCCATTTGAATGCCCTAGGGTATTTGAAAAACACAGTCTATGGAAGAACCTTTCGGGCCTGGCAGCTGGAGGTCAGTTGACTTACTTTAAGATGCCCACAACAGAAACAATATTAATATTTAAGTAACTGCATCTCACTTGAAATTTACTTTGTTAATGATCAGATTGTTAATAATCTAGTGCCATTTTAGGCTCTGAGGGTATCCCACTCAGGCTCCAGCTGCTGCTGCAGAAAGATGCAGATTTCCAAATTTCTTTGTCCTATACACTTATCTTGTGCATGTGTCTTAAATAACTTAGCAAGTTGCAAATGTCACTAGTTTTCCATCTTTAGGTAACTAATACTTGCCAAACCACTAAAGGTTTTCAGCTTTATATTATAGATTCAGAAGTCTTCACGTAAAGCAGGTGGTTTAAGTTCCTGATACATATAATAGATCAACAAAGAACTATATGTAACCAGTGGACTCTGGAGATCTATTCAGGTCAACAAAAAGTAGTCATCTATATATAGCTACCTGCATAATTCTTCAGACCCTATTGACTTTTTGATTTGCATATGTACTGGTTTCAGCTGGGACAGAGTTAATTTTCTTCCTAGTAGTTGGTATGGTGCTGTGTTTTGGATTTAGTACTAGAAGAATATTGATAACACACTGATGTTTTAGTTGTTGCTAAGTAGTGCTTAGACTGGCCAAGGACTTCTCAGCTCTCAGCTCTCCCAGGTGCACGAGAGGCTGGGAGGGGACATGGCCAGGATAGCTGACTCAAACTGACCAAAGGGCTATTCCATACCATATGATGTCACGCTCAGTATATAATCTGGGGGAAGAAGAAGGAAGGGGGGGGGATGTTTGGAGTGATGGCGTTTGTCTTCCCAAGTAACTGTTACACGTGATGGAGCCCTGCTTTCCTGGGGATGTCTGAACACCTGCCTGCCCATGGGAAGTGGTGAATGAATACCTTGCTTTGCTTTGCTTGTGTGCGTGGCTTTTGTGTTCCCTGTTAAACTGCCTTTATCTCAACCCATGAGTTTTCTCACTTTTACTCTTCTCATTCTCTCCCCCATCCCATTGTGGGGGGAGTGAGAGAGTGGCTGCGTGGTGCTTAGTTGCCATCTGGGGTTAAGCCACGATAGTCCTTTTTGGCGCCCAACGTGGGGCTCAAAGGGTTTGAGATAATGACAGGTTTGACTGGATTTTGCTAGACTGAATTTATAGCCCACCCTTTTTTTTTTTAAGCGGTGTTTAGCAAGAGAGCCAGGTGGTGGTACTGTTTTGGACAGACTCAGAGAATGAGCTGTACTATTGTCATTCAGAGAGGTAGATTCTGTTTTGACAGGTAGTCACAGCCATATGACACATAGAAGTTGCTATTTCTGAAGATTTTAGGCATTACAGAGCCCTGTAGCACATTAGAAATCCAGGAGTGTAATGCACCTATTTCTAGTAGTGAATTGATGACTTCAGATACCTGTCACTGATCCAGAAAATATTGTCAGTTCCAGGCCTCAAACAAGCATCTTTGTTCCGCTGAAGAAGAGGAGAAGCTGTTCCACGCTGGAAAAATATCAAACATATTCTGGCAGGATTTTGTTTTGCTTTGTTTTTTCTTGCTTAAAAAAACCCAGAAGCTTAGAATCTTCATGGTGGTTTCAGGGAGGAAGGATTAGTGCAGGCTGAAGGAGGGGTGCTGAAATATGCTGTCAATATCCTATTGTTTTTTCCTATTTTTCTATAGATATCGCCACTACACAGATGTAAGCACCACCATTAAAGAACATAATCTTTAGTTGTTGGCTTCTTCTCTAACTTTTCAAAGTGGATAAAACCAAACAAAACCAACCACCTAAGAAAAAACCCACCACCACCAACAAAAAAACCCCATCTACCCACCCAAACAAACAAATAAAAATACCTCCACCCCCCAAAAAAAAACTATTACAGAAATGGACAACCAAGAAAGTATTTTAATTTAATTTTTGTCAATTTTTGTGGTTTCAGCAAAAATTAAGTCCATATTTTCCTAGCTGAGTTTCAAAAATATTGTGTCTAATTTCACTATTTTTAAATGAACAAGATAAATATATTTGTTGCCTTGAGCCTTCAGAAACATGACTTTTAGAAGTCTTCGTGTTAGTATAATTCAGGATAACACCCTTAAATTCTGGGTTTTGATGATTAGCTCAGTGCAGTAACAACTGTTCCCTAAAAATCTATCAGCTGTTAAAGTTATTGGTTCAATATAATGAGCAACTGGCTCATATGCTAAAATGCTGATGCCTCTAAAATTCCTGATGGCAGCCACATTAGCTAGGAAGTCACTTGGCTCTGGTGGCTTTCTCTTAAATATTGAACTACTGAGGAGGACAGTATTTCCTGGGATAAGAATATTTAGTAGCAGACTGAACTAGCTTTATATTTAATTGCAAGGCAGTATAAATGATTTATATCTGTCATTTTAGAAACAGAAAAGTTAGCATATTTTAATATAAGTTATCAACTTTTCTTTTTTCTCTGTCAGTAAAATCATACTAGCTACTAATTAGGCTTCTGAGTGCATAAAAAAACTACTAATTTTAAATGTTGCCCATTACAAGCCACCTTCCAAATTCCAGAACAATAATACTTTGGGAAAAGCATAAAATTGAGATAGGATGTCTGGTCCAAATAATGTTTCAGCTTTGATATACATAGAATCCATAAACCGACATATTTATACAGCACATTGAAATGCAGAAAAGAAATACTCAGCAAAATCCTTGGGGAAAAAAGGACTCTTGCATTAACATACAACTGTACTGCAGGTGAACAGCTTTATATGTTAACTTCTCTGGTTTGTACACAAGTAATACAGACAACAGAATTACTTTGGATCTGTTTCCTGGTCTGGTTTATTCCTATTTCTTACCCACTCTGTATGGTAGACCAGCATTAACATCATGCTTATCTTTGACAGGGATCAGTGAACAAGATCTTAATACATCTCACCTAGACATAAGTTTATAGCCCTAAAGCAGGGTCTGAAGATTTTGAAGTGAAAGCTGCCATTCTTATTAAAAGACTGTTGATAGAATATGCCTCCTGGTATAGAAAGGCACTAAAACTAGAGAATCAGTGGCATGCTTTTTCTGTGATCTTGGCTTCTTTATTAAGTTCCAAAATGAGTTTACGAAGAGTCATATTTAAAATATCATTTGAAAATGTAATCACAAAATAACTTGAAATATATTAATATTAAGTAAAATTCACCTCTATAATTGTTTTAATTTTTAAGTTCTTGTCGGCATTAGAGAGTTTGATTTTTTACATCATGTATTATTAATAAAGTTTAGTACAGGCACTAAAGCCAATTGCAGAAATAAATTAACTGGAGACAATACTGGTATTCTAAAGACACCGGCAGTAAAGTAGCTCAAAATGGTAAAGTACTTAACAGTAAAATATGTTTTATTAACATACATCAGAAATGCAAGGACAGAATCATCTAGGATATATTGAGAGATGGTCAATAAATTGTAACATTTTTTTCTTATGTCTAGTTCTTTATGTTTCCAGGGTAACATCTGTATCATAATTGTCATTGATTTATATGTTTAATTAAGTAACCAGTTTTAAGTCACTAGGACTATTTCATGTGAGCTTGAGTACCGTAAATTAGCTACATGTAATTGTATCCTATGTGCCTCTAATGCGCGTGTGTCATACCTAGTGGCAGAGTAACATGTATTTTACACAAGGAAGAAAAATTGCCACCCCTTCATGAACCACTGGGTAAACTGATGATTTTTGTTCCTTGAAAAATTTCTATTCCATAATAATCGCCTTATAAGAGCATTATGATCTAAACAGTCTTTGCTTGATTAGTCTGTTCTAAACACCTGAAATCATTTGGGAAAGTATAATAGAAGATGTCTAGAAAACATTGCCCTTATAGGGATACTCCTATCAACTTCCTATGTCTACTTTAACTGTTTGGTTTTAAGTATTTAACTTTTCTTTGACATGCTGAAACACAGTGCTGACAACTGTGATTGGGCTATATAATGAGAATCTTCAAGGATCGAAAATTGTCCCGCTGTCTTCGTGTGTCGGGATGTTTTTATTTGGGGAGCTGTTATGTGGCTTTCCTGTTTACTTTTTAAACAGTCCACAGTTAATTCAAATCAAAAGGGTGTATAAAAACATTTTGCTTTCCAAAAACCCCATATTATAGTATATCTCATTAACTACAATAAAATTCAGGATCTGTAGATTATTAAGTAGCTGTTCAAGTCAGACACAGTAAGCAGGCAACACAATGCTGTCTTGAGAAACTCATTGTCTAAAGTAGGAGAATGGCAGCTTGAAGACTGTAATTTCTGAGGCTCAAAAAAGTACAACAGGAGCTTACAAATAAACTGTCTGCCTCTGAATCCAACGAACAGATGTCTCTGCATGCAGACATGTTTCTGTGCAGTGGCTCAAGCCTTTTAATTCAGTAATATCAAACAGATCTTCACCTTAAATATTATTTAACTCCTTTCCTGCTAGGATTTGAAATGTTAGCCTTAGGATAAGGTAACAGAAATCTTTAAAGATATTATTTTCAATAAATCACTTTTTGAAAATAAAATGTAAATAGTCATGTTGATAGAGAGAACCATGCCTGGAAAGTACATAAGCTTTGAAATGTTAAGTCTTTCTTAACAACCTATGCCAATAAATATAATA
Organism: Egretta garzetta; assembly: GCF_000687185.1. Taxonomy (NCBI): domain Eukaryota; kingdom Metazoa; phylum Chordata; class Aves; order Pelecaniformes; family Ardeidae; genus Egretta; species Egretta garzetta. Next base: position 1,181,409 of record NW_009259877.1, on the reverse strand, counting down.
GTAGACTATATTATCATGGATCCTGTTTTCCAAAATAAAGGAGGTATCTGCTATTAAATAACAGTAACTGTGATATAGTTTAGTGCACTGTATATGAAACTTTGCATATCCAATCAGCAGGCAGATTCACTCAGATGTGTTAAACCAATGTTATGATACTATTAAAACAAAATGGGAGTAAAGAAAAATAAACTTCTTTGTACGGTTATTTTTGCCAGGGGAAGAGGGAGTTTGGTTCATCTTAACTGCAGTTTATAACACAGACATGCCCTTAAATGGCCACCTAGAACTGTTTTATAACAAAAGAAAAGAAATTGCTACTTTCAGGCTGTGATTTATCTTACCCTAATATTCAGGCTTAAAACAGGTCATACAAATTGAATGGTAGATACTCTCATTTCCTTCTATTGACTACTCTCTGAGCCAGATAACGTGCTCAGGTATATGTTTATTTGATAGGTTTCTTAAGTGATCTTTAAGGCAGACTATTTCCATCACAGGTATGTCTGCTAATTCTTCCCTTGCCCCCCAACCACCCCCCCCCAAAAAAAGGAAATGGTAAAAAAAAAGCACCTTAAAAGGAAATCAGAATAGAATTATATATACAAACATATATGTAATTATCTGTAGATATTATTAGATATTTTATAGCACACTAAAAATGAAATTGCTGTGTCATTTAAATAGCCAAACATCTGTTTGCTCACCAACATTAGCCATCATAAACATGCACAATATCATACAAGAGATAACTGCATACAATCTAGAGAAGGCTATACCTGCAACAGTTGCACAGAGAAGTTCTACTTTTCTGAGTATTTTTGTAGTAATATCAAACCATTTTTCTCAACAGGTTATGAGTAGAGAATTTTTACTAATTAGCATACATCCACTTTATATATATACATATATTCACGTAACTAATAAGGGACTCAACATTCTTGTAGTAAAAAAATATTTCTCTAACGTAGTATTAACTACAACTTTTTTAAGCAATATATAGTTCCTGTGAAGAGAGATCAAACACAGTTTAATGAAAGATTTCATTTCATTATGTTTCTTTATATTTTGGAATTGCTGAAATACATAGTCCTTTCATTAATGTTGCAGAAAAGTATTGACTCCTCCTTCTCTCCCAGTATGTCCAATTGTCCCTGGGTCACAAGACACATAGTGTCAAGTTATTCCTTCTCAGCCTGATTTAGAAGTGGGATTCAAGTATGTGTAAGTAAGTGACATGCCACCTACCGAAGCTGCTGAAAGTTAAAGGACAGGCTGGAGCTGTTCCAATTTGTACAAATAACAGTTGGAGCCACAGCATCAATCTGACTCATATTTCCCAAGCAAGTGCCTTAATCACTGGTGTATAGAGGCAATCACTCATTTGTTCTGGCCCAGTGGATATTTATTTATTTAAAATGGAACAGCTCCAACAAGAGAGACAGAGACTGATGTAGTGTGTTTTAGTAGCAGGGTAATTACATAACAGAATTTATGTTAGTCAGTAAATCCCTGCAACAGGGAATCACAAGATAAAACTATTACAAAAAGTCTCAGTCATACATTTAGACAGTTGGCAGTTCTGAGAAATGGCACTTTTAACTGGAACATATTTCTCTTTAAAACCAGACTCCATCAGAAATGAAAGAGCAGCTCTGGTCATACTGGTATTTTAAACACAGAAGTACTGTATTGCCTCTTTCCATGATCCCTAATTCACCAAGGGAAGACATACGATGGGATTCCAAACACTTGGACAGTAGTCTTTGATTCTAGCAGCAATGTGGTGCCTAATCTTGAAAAAAAAAAAGAAAAAAAAAAAAAAGAAAAAAAAAAGAATTCACTCCTCTTTTATTCAAAATTTGTCCTGTCTAATCAGCTGTTGAAAAGACTGTCTTTTTGTACTTTATTGAACATGTACCAGAAGAATGGATGTTTGTTGAGGCTTTATATAATATGATATCATAAATAATGTATTTTCTCACATTAATAAAAATAATGTACTGTCATGAACCATTACAGTATTTGTAAGAGTCATAACCCTGTCCACTTAAATTGCCGACATTCATTTTAATCGTAAGAATTTAAATGTGTTCACAGTTTTAAAAAATGTAGAGCAAAACCAAATTTTTATTTATAAGCATTAATATTCTATCTATTGTTTTTTATTATTGTTTATTCAAGTTGCCTTTTCTGCAAGCAAAATATGTTTCGTATAAGAGGAGTGAAATAAAGTAATTGACAGCATATCATTTGCTTAACATGCAAGTTTACAATTTTTGAAAATGTATAGTTTTTACAGGAAAAGCACATTTTTCTGCAAAAAAAATTAGAATTTTCCACAGTGTAGTATTTTATAGTTATATAAAATATAATGCAAAAATTGAAAAAAGCACATGATTTCAGATAATTCTATGCAAACTTGAGTTATCATGAATTTTGTGAACAACAAATGCTTTTATTCCCTATGCCTATACTTACTGTCTGTTTCACATGTTTTCAAACCCCTCCACTTCCCTGGTTTTTTTTGGCACAAATTTAAAAATAGAGATGAAGACCAGGTATGACACAAGTGCGGGTTTTTTACTCCTCCTACCAAATACCCAATACCATTTCACAAAACAATAAACCCAACCATTATTTTGCCTTAAAATGACTGTTTCACATTTTTATTTTAAATTAGTATTTATGGAGGAATCCTAGACAGACACTTAAGTTTAATGTGGCTGGTGTAGACACATATAATACAAGCAAAATCCATGAATTACATATTTGTATAACTGAGAAAGGACTAAGGAATGTCCTGATCACAATGACAAATTTTGCCCAGGTCAAGACTGATAAATAATCATATGCATTTCACAAAGGAGGGGACCCTACAAACAAAAAATTGCTATCATATTTAGAGATCTTGGCTGACATTGAAAAACACATAGACTTTACCATATTAAGTAAGTCCTAATGTGTGATTGGACCTTTCATCCAAGCATTTTGACACATTTCATTTGTATTACAAAAGTCAGTTTTGCAGGATGATTAAATCATTCCCATTTTAAGATCTCCTAACCAGACCACTAAATTTACATAAAATTTAAAGTTATTTGCTATGTTGGTGAGAGCCTAAAGAGGCCAGAGGAAAGATTAAGTGCATCCACTTATAATAAAGGTGTGCTTCTACCATGCAGAAAGCCTGATATAGAGAGAGGTGTCAGAAATAGAAAGTACTAAGGCTCTGAAAATCGATCCACATTGTATGATTTTCATAAATGTGTCAGGGTGATAGGACTGAAATACTCTTAGGAACTACATGAAATAGATTAAACCTACATTTTTATCGTCATTTGCATTTCTAGGCAAGTTAAATAAAAATATGCAAAAAGAAGTTAAGCTACATGCAAAGAACTATGCAAAAAGATGAGAGAAAAATTGCGGTCGTTTCAGTGTAGGCATGTTGGTACTTGTAAACTGCTGCAGTATCTGATGTAGTCAGAATATGAGAATGATTTAAGATGAATGATGGAGACAAGAATGAATTATGTTTTGGAGAGTAAAGGAAATTAAATTCATTAACTCTTGCATCACCATGTTTCACTGAAGCTTAGGAGTAATATTGAGTTGTTAAAGAAAAAGCATTTAATACACACAGGCTAATTTCCTGTTTTTCCCTATAAGGAAGTTTTTCAGGTGATGTAGAAGTACATGGTTTATGCAGGGTGTTCAAGACCACAAGATGATGCAGCAATTTATTCCATAAGAATTTAAGCTGATGGTTGTGAAGGAAGCATTTAGAGATACCTCAGGTAGTGATCACATCTGTGAGCTGGAGTCTAGTTAACTGAACGATAATATAAAATTGAAATGATTATACTGTGGGCAGTACAAGGCAATATTAACACTAAAAGTGATCTACAATTTTGTCTTGCAATTCCTCTCTTATAGTTAAGTAGAATGTGCATTTATGGCTATATTAGCAGGTTTAATGACATCACCAATGGTTTATTTCTCCTTCTCAGTGTCACAGATCCAATTTTCTTGCTACATATGCTGACAATGACCCAACATCTGCTCTTAACTTTCTATCGAACTTTGGCAATTGAGGGCACTGACCTAGTCTAGATGCTCAGATGCACTTTACATTCCTATAAAGAAGCTTTAATGGAGCTTGATCATTTTAGACTACAAATCAATCTGAAAGGAAGGTGGAAGCTGTTGTAGATTGGAATGCTGCAGATATGAGTCACTTAACTGAGGTGATTTTTACAAAAGTTGCTGTCATTCAGGCAACAGCATTTGAGGAGCTACTAACACTCACAGGTCATTAATCCAGTCCACAGGTTCATCTACAAAGCCTCTCTAGGCTCCAGGTAATTTTCTGGCAGCCAGATGGATGCCAGCATTGCTCTGAAAGGTTTGTTCACTTTCCTAACATGTTAATTTCTCAAACACTGAGGTTTTCTTCCAGTCATCTGTCTAAAGGGAACGTTGCTAGTTGGGTGCACATGCAACATTCATGAGGGTAAGAATATCACTAACATTAAAAAAATTAAATTAATTAAACTATCAAGTTTTAGGACTGCTCTTAATTGAGTTATAGGCACCTAAGTCTATTGCACACTAACTTCAGGCAACTTTATGGGAGTTATAATTTTAAAAGCAGCTTGTAGAGGCAAAGGAGATAAACGGGCAGTGTCAGTAGGTAAATCAGATGTCTAGAGTTCAGTATACTCTGCTGAATGTTGAAGGAAAGTGGGCAATGACAGTCCTAACTTAAGCACATCAGTCTGATACCTCGACATGTGATGAATCAGTGCCAAGTTGTATCTGTGTGGAAGAAAAAGTAGCCCTTTCTTTCTGTATCTTCCTCTGCTTCTGTGAAAATTTGAAAGGCAGAGGGAAAGGGAAGACATATTAATAACATATGTCTTTTCATCTCTAGATTTGGGTAGCCAGGACATTTACCTTTGAAAAGTATTCTACTAGAATATTCTACTTTCCTCCAGTCTGCTTCACATCATCTGACTTTTCATGAATTTCCTCTGCCTGGTTCTAGAGAATTTATGTGTGAATTAAAGTGCCTTTAGAGAAAAAAAAAAAAAAGAAGAAACAAAAGAATGTGATCAGAGGCAGGCAGACACAGAATATCACATAAGCCTATATTAAATATCCCCATTAATGTGGCATTTGACAAACACACATTCTACCTTTACACACAGCGTCCTGTTGACACAGCTTGTGACCATATATGGCAAACATTACATCTTAAATCCACTTGATTCCTGAAGGCCTGAAGTGAAGAAGGCATTGAGTAGTTCAACTTTCTCCATGTCATGTGCCACCAGGTCCCCTTCTCCCTTCAGCACCTGGTCCTTACTTTCTCTAGTCTTCCTTTTGCTGTGCTGTACCTGTAGAAGCCCTTCCTGTGACTTTCACATTCCCCAGCAGATTCAAGTCCAGATGGGCTTTGGCTTCCCTAACCCCATCCCTGTGTGCTCAGACAGTGTCTCTATATTTCTCTTCGGTCAGATGTCCCTGCTTGCGTCTCCAGTATGTTTCCTTTTTATGTTTCAGTTTAATCAGGAGCTCCTTGCTCACCCATGAAGGCCTCCTGCCACCTCTGTTTGATTTCCTACACCTGGGGGTGGACCATTCTTGAGCTTGGAAGAAGCAATCCTTGAAAATTAACTAGCTCTCCTGGACCCCTCTTCCCTCTCATCTTATTGAATATTCTAACTAACAGCTGCCATAGCCTCAGGTACACTAACTGAGCACAAGTGCTTTTTGAGACAGTCACCTGTATTAGCTATTTTGGCTTACAAGTCTAAAAAAAAAGCAATCATCAAGGCTTGCTCTGATAACTCTGTCATCAATCAGCCTCCACCATTATAAATTATACATCTCTATGCCTAGGAGAAAGGATTGTGAAGTTGCATTTTTTTTCTGTGAGTTCTTCAGTTTCTTGGTTCCTATTATTAACTACATTGCCTTTTTTAAGTGTGTTCTGTCTTCCAATTTCCAGAAGTACCATAATGAAAAATACTTCCTTTTTGGACTTAAGTGTCCCGAAGTGAGAGGATAGTCCATCCCCTACTCAGAAAGAACAAGAGGAAACTTTTAAATTATATTTTGTGCCTCTGGATGTAAACTTGAGATCATGATATTTATGAGTAACTACCACTATGTTAATACTATGGAACAGATATTTTTGACAAGATGACTTGGAAAAATGTACTATATGTTATATCCATCCCTGCACTGTACAAGGTTAAAGATTTAACCTATTTCTTCAGTACTACACATAGTTTTATCTTAATTTAAAGTGTTCATACTTTAGCCTCAAAACACCAAATTTAAAACACACTTGTCCTTGGGTTTGTCCCTTTTAATTCCTCCACCCCTCCAACCCCCCTTTATCAAGGCAAAGCAGAAGCTGGAAAATGAATGTGAATGACATGCCATCTCAATTTACTTTCATTTACATTACTACATGTACCAGTTTGGAAAACATTTAAAATCAAGAAATTATTGACTAACTGACAAGCCAAGGGAAGGACATTAGCTCAGAACATGTTGACTACTCATTGCTAAAAATTAGAATTAAATTTATGGGGAGTCAGTGAATAATAAAAGCTGTCTGAAGAAAGACTCTGCTCATATATTACCTCCTGTTTTAGGTCTTGCTTTCTTTCCCCTCAAATGGACAGTACGTTTCCAGTATTCTTTTCATTTTCTTCCCCAGCTTCAACTAATGTTTTTCTTCTTTTTTAAAAGAATCTATTCTTTTCCTATTTCAACTCTCTCCCTCTTTTTTATTAATGTGCTGCCATATATGAGATAGGCAGAAGAAATATTTTCCTCAGTATTACAAATGTACTTTCCAATTATTTTGCATACTACTGGGCGCCTCAAATTAACATGAGATAAATTAGTTAAGCATTTTGACATACAAGATTAAAATAATAGCAAAATGTATTTAATATGAATGTTCAAGAAAACCCTGAAGAAACATTTTAATCAGCTAGCTCTGGTCATGCATGGACAATTAAAATACTGTAAATGAAGCATCTCCAGTCTTTCAAAGTGAGATGAAAACTTGGTCTTCAGAATTTTCATACATGAAATAATAAGCTCAAGATAAGTGGCCTGTAGAAAGAGATAGAAACCTGAGAACATCTACCACTGATTTTGGATAATGAATCTGCTGTCACCAGAAGTGAGATTCTGATGATTCGATGCTAGAAAGTTGATCCAGTAAGAACAAAAGAAACCTTTAATTCTTCTGTCTTGGGAAAGAACCTGCAGTTCAAACCATCTTTTGTGGCTAAGCTTAAGCTGGTTTTTCACATTAAAAAAAAAAAAAGAAGAAAGAAAAAAGGAAAAAGATAAAAAAAAGAGAGAGGTTATTCATTTGCAGAAAGGACAAGAGAGGAAAGAGATACCTATTGCAGATTTAGATTTATCCTGGGCTGTCTCTAGCTGGTTGGATTTAGCCTTTACAGTTCACAGTACCTGATATCAAAGTTCAGACTTTTTTTTTTTTTTTTTCCTTTTCTTTTCTATGCAATTTAGGGAAAAATGAACAAAATAAAAAGCCTTTTAACATTTAACAGTGACTTCTAGGCAAACAGTCCTTGATGAGAGACAGGTATTTCTAAAGAGCTATTCAGCCCACCAGGATCTGAGTGTTTCCCTAAAGCCATTTTATCTCTTGCCACTGCTAGAAACTGAACTTTGCCAAACAGACTTCTAACTTAGTCTTGTGCCTAATTCAGGTGGGATGAATCAAGACCATTATGTTTCTTTGCAGGTTCTTTGCTTCAAAATTCTTGTAAGGTCTTTCCTTCTACACAGATAGAAGCAGTGAACTATAGCATTAGTTATGTATACGAGGAAGAAAAGGAAGGTGGCCACTCCTGAGTATCTGCCTGCAGATGCATCAACAAAAAAGGAAAAAGAAGAAAGGAGGAGCATATTTTAACCCAGCTCATGTCACTAATCTGGCTAAGAGCATGACTGCTAAATGAACAGAGTTGAGTGGCTGTTCAGGGACATCTGAGTGGGTGGGACCATCTTAATCCCACTTGCCGCTGCTGACGTTGCACTGAACATTGAGTCTGATGTTAGCATTACTTGGTATTTCATCTTCAGGCTTTGTTGCTAATGTTCATGAATATTCACAAAATTATCAGACTGAAGGTATACCCGGTATTCATGGAATTCCTTTGCACTGGACCACTTGATTAATAGTCTTCTGCATTTATTATCTCTTTTTCATCCCCTTATCATTTTCAGTACAGAAATTGTTCAGCAATAGGTTGAAAGAGATAAATGACTAAATATGTACCTAAAATAAGTAAATTCGGAAAGAAACTGCACCAGCTGCATACAGGGATAGACTAACTGATATATAATTTTTTTCTCATGCCAATTACGTTATAGTTTAAATAAAGTTTTCTAGCTCAAAGCCTCCTGATTGAGTTACACTGCATGTTTAGGGCAAGATTGAGCAGGGCTATAGTGGAGACTATTTAATCTAATCTCCTTTGCAGATAGAATAAGAGCTATTTTTGCTTGCACAAAATGTCAAGTATAAAAAGCTGGAAATTTTTAATTATGCCCTCATATTCAAAAAGTTTTTTCACTTTTCATATAAAACTTGCATATCTACAGGTATCTTCTGCAACCTTATGAATATTTTATCACATGAATGCCAATGATTACATGATGCCTGAATGTCTGGCAAATCATTAAAAGTAGAGCTTGTAGCAAAAGCTGATTGAAGGCTTATGCCCAGTACAATTACCATGTTGCTGTGTGAAACTACAGAAACTTCATTACTTGTCAGAAAAGTTTCTTTCTACAGGCACAATATTTTGGTTTACCTGGATATGTAGAGTGAATAATTTATATACCAGAAAATGTTTAGTGATTTTTAGCAATATTCTTGCTGTTTAGAAAACAACACAAGAAAGTGTGAAACCCTTATGATAAACCAGTAAAATAATAGAAGCATCAACTTTTTATTGACAACTTTTATAGACAAATTGGCTGATATATGTCAGGTCTTAAACATACTGATTAAAAGAGTTTTACATGTATGATTACAAGAACACATGATAATTTTTTCTCTAGGCTTACTCAAAATATTCAGGGTTACATTTGTAAAAGTAAAGAAATAAATGTTTAAGGGCAGAAAACTAATTCTGGAATGCTACTAGTGTTGAAGTTATCTCTGAAATAAACTGAAAAGATAAAATAAAGGATACTTTTTATTTGCTTTTTTTTTATTTGCTTTTTTTTTTTTTTTTTTTTGTTAACTATGTCTTGCCATGGACCTGGTAGAGATAGCAGAAATACGTATTGCTGAAACAGAGCAGTTGAAATGTGTCAAATTATCATCAAAGTCAGTAGGAGTTAACACAGATCCCCTAGTGGTACCAGTGACATTTTTGGCAAAAATTAGATGTGTACAAGTTTGAAACACCAGGAAATGGAAAGTGGCTGTTAAAAGGCTGCATAGGAAAAGCCAGAAGAGGGAACTACACTTGATAAATCAGATCATTTACACTATACCCCAGTGGAAAGGTTCTTTCAGATGAAACAGAGGGTGAACTTTCAGAGTTCTGTCTGAGTTAAAAGCCCTATTCAAAAACTGTGCAGAGAAGATAATTATTTCTTTTCTTTAAGTTTTCAACCCATTGTATATTATCCAGTTAAAATAATTATATTCACTACTTATTCTGTTGCAACCAAAAATTCATGCAAGAAAAAAATATTGTTTTCTCTTCCATATTACTGTGGTTTATGATAAAAGGCATAGAATTAATAAAAATATGATCCTCTTGTGTCTTATACGTTACTATCCTGCAGAATCATAGACTTACAGGGTGACTGAGTCTGGAAAGCAGCTCTGGAGATATTCAGTCCAACCAACCTGCTCGGAGTAGCATGAGCTACAGCAGGTTGCTCAGGATCATGTCCAGTTGGGGTCTGATTGTCTCCAGGGATGTAGGCTCCAGAGAAAACTTGACCTGATTTCACCACTCTTACAGTAACAGAGTTTTTTCATATATTTAGATACAATTTCCTGTATTTCAGTTGTGCCCATTGCCTCTTGCCCTGTTACTGGGCATCACTGAGACAAGTCTCAGTCTTCTTTATTCCCTCCTATCAAGTATTTATACAAATTGATAAGATAACCCCTAAGCTTTCTCTTCTTTAAGCTGAACAATCCTGTTTTTCTCAGTCTCTTCTCATATGAAAGATATTCCTTTAGTCACCTCTATGGCCCTCATCAGGACTCACTCTGGTATGTCCGCATCTCTTTGATACTGGGAAGCCCAAATCTGAACCCAACAGTCCAGATGCATCTCACCAGGGCTTAGCAGAGAAGTATCAGCTTCCTCAACCTGCTGGCAATGGTCTGCATAATGCAGCCCACAATAGTGTTGATTGCCTTTGCTTCAAGGACACGTTCGCCTTGGTGTCCACCAGAACCCCTGGCGCCTTCTCTGCAGTGCTCCTTTCCAGCCAGTCAGCCCACAGCATGTATGGGTGCACGGGGTTGTCCCTCTCCAGGGGCAGGACTTGTCACTTCTCAATGTTGAACTTCAAAAGATTCCTGTTTGCCCATTTCTCCAGCCTGTTGAGGTCCTCCTGAATGACAGCACAACCCCCTGATCTGTCAACTATTACTCCTCCCAGTTTTGTATGATCAGCAAATTTGTGATGGGTATGCTTGGAGCCCATCATCCAGATGACTAATGAAGATGTTAAACAGTATTGCACCCTGTACCAACCTCTACCTGCCTCCAGCTAGACTTTGTGCTGCTACAATCCTTTTCCCAGCAGTTCAGTCAGTTTCCAGTCCACCTCACTGTCCAGCAGCTTACCCTGTGCTTCATCAGTTAGTCTTTGAGCATGTTATATCAGACAACATCAAAAACGTTGCTAAAGCATGCACTGCTTTCCCCTCATTCTTTCAGTTAGTTATATCTGCTTGTTGAAATCTATCAAGTTGGTCAGGTGTGTTTTTCCCTTTAAAAATTACAGTAATTTTATTGTCCTTCATATGTTTGTAAACAAACAAGAGGATTTACTTGATCACCTTTCCAGGTGAAGTGACCCTAACACACCTGTGGTTTCCCAGATCCTCCCTCTTTCCTCCAGACAGAGTCTTCACTTTCTTCTTTCTGGGTCCTATCTTAATGAGATCACTTATTTTCAGGAACCTTTATTTTTCAACACCAGCTTTTCTTTCTGCAACCCCAAGTCCCTGTTTTTCCTGTAATCTATGTACAGAAGCAAAATATGTGATCAACATCCTGTGGTTCTGTCTCACGTCTCCTTTCTAAGTGGAGAATTCAGGATATGCCCCTTCTGTTTAATCTAGGTATTACCAAAATATACAATTTAGCCAATACCAATTGCAGCTAGCAAGTACGAATTTTCTGCTTGAGAGGTCAAAAGTTCAGCCTGGGGCATTCATCCACACCACACATACTGCCCAATATCTACTGCTTGTTGTCGCCTATGACACCTAGACCTTTTAATCTATGACACCCTATGATTCAGGGAAATCAATTTAGATGTAGATATCAACATTTCATTGTCCTACCTATTCATATGTATGGTGATATTCAGAATAGAGTAAGAGCCTTCAGTTTCTTCTGTAAAAAAATAAGGAAAATAACATTTAGCTTCAAGTAGG
>NW_009259877.1:1144261-1169495 GCF_000687185.1 Egretta garzetta | reverse complement strand
AGTAAAATATATCCTGTATAAATTATTTAGAATGCAAAGTACATTGCAATTTCAGAAACAGTCTGGGCAGAAGAACAATGTCAATAGCCAACCAAAAGAAATATGCAGACAAACAAAAAGGAGACTTGAAACTGGAATAAAAGTACAATAAACATTAAGCTCATGGTCTCAAAAAAATAAAACAAAAAAAGTAATTTATGTAGTCTCACATAACAATTTCTAAAGTTTCCTTTGAAGTGAAGAGCTACACTTGATAGTGAATTGTGGGCATTATATATTCTCCAAAACAACGTAATAGGTAATATGTAAGCACAGTTGTTTTGGTTTTTTTTTTAAAGGATATGATACCAGAAAAAACATCTGAGAATTTTGTACCTTGGTCTGTTATGTGGTACAGAATTCAATAGTCAATGACTATCTTTATTAGCATGTTTCATTAATGGTGTGTTAATGATAATGGTGTGGGTACATCACTGAGGCATCAGCTCAAGAAATCTCTTAAGAGCTAAATATATTATACAGATATGGAGTTAGCATGTTTTATAGTATATTATGCTGATAGTTAAAACCACACATGTATAGTGTAAGTTCATGGGCAAATATTTTTATGGCTGATAACAGAACCATTTGTAAGAGTATTCAACAGCTATGAAAGATAAGACAAATGAATTCTGATGATTGTTATTAAGAAACAGATCAAGAATTTAGATCCATTGTATAGAGACATGAATGGAGTTTAGGTCATTTATTCTGTTCTTTCATTAAATACAGCAAGATGAATACATGTTATGTGGCAGTCCAAAAGATATACCTCCATAGCTAATACATGCAAATAATACAGCAGCTATGAAAGATCTCTCATGACTTAGCTCAAATGCAGCTGGTTGTTAAGAGATTTATCTGGTCCCTAATGTTCATACTTTTCAGATATCTTGGAAAAGATACGAAGCTGCAGATGCTGGCTCTACAACAAGACAACTATTCAGAGAAGAGGTTGTCTGCAGCAAAAGGCAAATCAGCTTGGTGAAATCTGTCTGTCATGGAAGAAAGATTGATAAACCCGTGTGAAGCAACCTAAGGAGCAGAGGGACTGTGCAGTTCTCAGGTCTGCTGCTCCTTCTTTAAATCACCTTTCTCCAGGAATATGTAGCCAGGACAAAATAAAAATAGGGGCAAATATATCAAGAAGTCACCCAGACTTTTACATTGCACAAAATTGTATCTGAACTCAGATTAACTCCTACAGTCAGAGGCTTATATCACATGCGTCAGGAGATATCTAGAATAAATTAATGAAAAGAATTCTCAATTATATTTGTAGTATCTTTCCATTAAATCTTAAGGTTAATGCAAAGATAACAAAGAAGAATTTTATGAAACCTTTCTGTATATTTAAATATTATTTTTTAGGAAGATTTACAAGAAGCTATATTTTTGGTACCTGTGAATTAGTTTATGAGTCTTTGCTCACATTTATGAGCAATTGCATGAGTTTTCCTATTAACTTTCTAGCTCATCTGCTTCTGATGCTATATTTTTTTGATCAGTGTAGTAATGGATGATTTCTTAGTATTTAATTATTTTTTTGTGTAGCAGTGAGGAAAGTAATACTTACATACTGCCCTTTTAATACTGGCAACAGATTAAGAAAAGCCAAAAACTAGCTCTACAAAGATATTTCAGTCCTATAATGCCAAGTAGCGTGGCATTCTATAAAAAAGACTAAAATTCCTGGGAAGAATTAAGTATTTAGAAAAAAAAGCAGCGTCAATAGCTAAATGAATGGAAAGCTATCAGGACAGAAGTGTGGAAGAAAGATAGAAGGTCTGGAATCAGAACAATCTGGTCAGTGTCGTCATCCACAAAACTTCAACCATGATCAGTCCTTGTGAGTCGGGTGGCTAACCACTGGTATAGGAGAAAAAAGCTCAGCTGACAGGATATGAACAGTCTCATATCATTAATCAGTGTGTTATCATGGCTAGTCCTATGTTCATCTTGCCAAGGAAGTTAGGAAGTATTTTGAACAGACAAAATTTAAGCTCACAAGAGAAAGTGTGTCAAGGCACAGGACAGAGACATCTCTAAGGGCTACTAAAAATGACCCAAGGGCTGGAGCACCTCTCTTATAAGGACAGGCTGAGAGAGCTGGGTATGTTCAGCCTGGAGAAGAGAAGGCTGAAGGGAGACCTTATTGCAACCTTTCAGTACTTAAAGGGGGCCTATAGGAAAGAGGGGGAAAATCTTTTTAGTAGGGCCAGCTGTGACAGAACAATGGGTAATGGTTTCAAACTAAAAGAGGGTAGGTTTAGACTGGATATAAGGAAGAAATTCTTTACAATGAGGGTGGTGAAACACTGGAACAGGTTGCCCAGAGAGGTAGTGGAGGCCCCATCCCTGGAAACATTCAAGGCCAGGTTGGACGGGGCTCTGAGCAACCTGATCTAGTTAGCAGTGTCCCTGCTCCTGCAGGGGGGTTGGACTAGATGACCTCTAGGGGTCCTTTCCAACCCAAAACATTCTATGATTCTATGATTCTAACTCTGTCATATACTTCCTGTATGATCTTCGAGAAGTTATTAAATAGCTTTTCATCATCTCCTCTTTCTTTGAAAAATATCCTTGTCTTGTGTGCACACTCAAGAGTCTGTCAATGCCTTTAATTTGCAAGTTTCTAATCAAAATAGGTATTGCAGTTGAAATACATTTTTCAGAATTTGACCACTTATTGGTAAAGGCTTCAGGAAAGGTTTTATTCTGTGTCTGAGTCTATGTGCATGTGTAAGCACTAATACAGTAGGTCCATGATGTCAGTCTATAGTCCATAGGTCTGTTTTTCAAAGTAAAAGCACAATTATTTACAGGGAGGTAGTAAAACCTTGCTTTCTGAAGTGCCACACTACATGCAAGGAAAAGTATACACCTATGCCTTTGTTTTTCTTATTCAGATATATACAGATACAGCTCCTTTTACTGTGTTTATTATGGATACAAGAATTAAAGATTTAAGATTAAGCCCTTCAGTGTTACTCAGACAAAACCTCCTTTGGGTCAACTTCTGTTCTCGCTTAACACACACTTGTGGAAACTGAGCCGAAATTTTTAGTGTTGTGATGAACTGATGTCAGTACAACAGGCTTCTTTTTTTTTTTTTTTTTCCTTAGAAGAACTACAGGTTTTATTCCAAAATCACTTAATGTAAAGTAGGATAAAATACTCCTAGAATTTCTATTTAGTATTATCCTAAAATCCATTAACATAGTCAATCAACATACACACTTCTCTTTATTTAAGTGTGTCCTGGTTTCATCTGGGATAGAGTTAATTTTCTTCCTAGTGATGTAGTTTGGATTTAGTATGAGAATAATGTTGATAACACCTTGATGTTTTCATTGTTGTTAAGTAGTGCTTAGAGTAGTCAAGGACTTTTTCAGCTTCCCCTGCTTTGCCAGGTGCACAAGGAACTGGGAGGGGGCACAGCCAGGACAGCTGACCCCAGCTGGCCAAAGGGCTATTCCAGACCATATAACATCATGCTTGGGGGGAGTTGGCCGGGGGAAGAGTGACTGCTGCTCAGGAAGGGCTGGGCATCAGTCAGCGGGTGGTGAGCAATTGCACTGAGCATCACTTGTTTTGTATATTTTGTACATTCTATTGCCATTATTATTATTATCGTTATTCTTTTACTCTGCTGTTTTATCAAACTGTCTTTCTCTCAACCCATGGGTTTCACTCTTCTTCTGATTCTCTCCCCTGTCCCACTGAGGGAAGGGGGGAGTGAGTGAGCGGCGGGGTGGGGTTCGGCTACCTTCCGGGTTAAACCACAACAGTCCTTTTTGGCACCCAACATGGGGCTTGAAGGGTTGAGGTAGCAACAGATCTGACCACAATGTGTTAAAACGAATTTGTGATAAACATTCATTAGATTAGTCTAATAGTTGCTGATCACAATGTTAATTTATTTGCTCTGATTTATTTGCTCTCAGATTTGTCCTTGTTTCTCAGAGTTGTCTTATGTAACACCTTACCTTCTATATGCAGTCCCCGTGGTGCTGGTTATCACCTCTGGCAGGTGGATTAATATTATTGCTTTGTTGTACCACATAGCTTACGCTATGACAAAATTATTGGTCATGAGATCAATCTCGTATTTGTACTCAGCATTGCCATCACCTCTGTACTTTGTGAGCCATCTATTAGGAGTTATTAATAATTACACTTTTTACTTTTTCTCCTTGGAGAGCCAACCTATGGGGGAGACACTTTATACCATCTTCCCCTTCTTCTCCAGGCTAATTGAAAAAATTTTAATATCCTTGGGATGTTCAAACCAGCATGTTCCTATTGCTATGTCTCCTGAATGTAGTTCAGGTCTTATTCAGGGTTAAACAACTACTTAAGAATACCATCCAGAGATCAATCTCTGTGACAGGTGTTGCAGCTACTCCAAACCACATGGTAGGCTTTGAGGATACTCAAACCGTGGCAACAGGAACCACAGCTACTCCAACCGCTGTAACAGGCACTGTAAACACTTAAACCCTGGCAGCAGACACTGCGGCTGAACCAGGGAACCAACACATGCTGGTATCAGTCGCCCCTATACACAAGAAGAAATCTTGGAAGTGAAAGTCAGCTTGCTTAGAAAGGGAGGAGGAGCCATCACAAAGAGAGGAGGAGGAAGAACTCATAAACGAGATGGAAACCACCCAGTCCCTATCTTTGAGTGAGTGCCAAGATACGAGGAAAAAATTCAGCTGTTTTCCGGGAGAGCACATTGTCACCTGGCTGCTCCAGTGGTAGGATAATAGGGCCAACAGCCTGGAACAAAATAACAGCTGTGTCTCCACCAACTAGCAAAAAGGAAACACAAGCTTTCTTGGACATTGTGGGTTTCTGGAGAATGCATATTCTGAATTACAGCCAGATTGTAAGCCCTCTCTACCAAGTGACCTGGAAGAAGAACGATTTCAAATGGAGCCCAAAGCAATGACAAGCCTTTGAATAAATTTAACAGGAGATAGTTCATACAGTAGCCCTTGGGCCGGTCCAGGCAGGGGAAGATGTAAAAAATGTGCTTTACACCACAGCCGAGGAGAATGGCCCTACCTGGAGACTCTGGCAGAAAGCACCAGGGGAGACTCGAGGATGACCCCTAGGCTTTTGGAGTTCAGGATACAGAGGATCTGAGGCCCATTATACTCCAACAGAAAAAGATATTGGCAGCATGTGAAAGGGTTCAAGCTGCTTCAGAAGTGGTTGGTACTAAAGCACAGCTCCTGTTGGCACCCCAACTGCCAGTGCTGGGCTGGATGTTCAAAGGGAAGGTCCCCTCTACACATCATGCAAATGGTGCTACATGGATCAAGTGAGTCTCAGTGATTACACAATGAGCTCAAATAGGAAACCTCAGTCACCCAGGAATCTTGGAAGTGATCATGGACTGGCCAGAAGGCAAAGATTTTGGAATATCACCAGACGAGGAGGTGGTGTGTGCTGAAGAGGCCCCACTGTACAATAAACTGCCAGAAAAGGAGAAGCAATTTTGTGCCCTGTTCACTGATGGGTTCTGCTGCCTTGTGGGAAAGCATCAGAGGTGGAAGGCTGCTGTATGGAGTCCTATATGACAGGTCGCAGAAACTGGTGAAGGGGAAAGTGAATCGAGTCAATTTGCAAAGGTGAAAGCCATCCAGATGACTTTAGATAGTGCTGAATAAGAAAAATGGCCAGGACTTTATACAGACTCATGGATGGTGGTAAATGCCCTGTGGGGGTGGTTGCAGCAATGGAAGCAGAGCAACTGGCAGTGCAGAGGCAAACCCACCTGGGCTGCCCCATTGTGGCAAGATATTGCTGTCCAGGTAGAGAACCTGGCTGTAAAAGTACGTCACGTAGGTGCTCATGTACCCAAGAGTCAGGCCCCTGAAGGACATCAAAACAACTAGCAGGTGGATCAGCCTGTTAAGACTGAAGTGGTTCAGGTGGGTCTGGACTGGCAACACAAAGGTGAATTGTTTCTATCTCGGTGGACCCATGACACCTCAGGCCATCAAGGAAGAGATTTAACATACAGATGGGCTCATGATCAAGGGGCAGACTTGACCACAGATGCTATTGCACAGGTCATCCATGAATGTGAAACATGCACTGCAGTAAAACAAGTGAAGGGGTTCAAGCCTCTCTGGTTTGGAGGACGATGACTGAAATATAAATATAGAGGGGCCCGGCAGATTGATTGCATCACACTCCCACAAACCCGCCAAGGCACGTGTTATGTGTTTTCAATGGTGGAAGCGACCACGGGATGGCTGGAAACACATCCTGTGCCCCATGCCACTGCCCGGAACACTATCCTGGGCCTTGAAAAGAAAGTCCTACGGTGACATGGCACCCCAGAAAGAAATGAGTCAGACAGCGGGACTCATTTCCAAAACAACCTCATAGACACATGGGCCAAAGTGCATGGGATAGAGTGGGTCTATCACATCCCCTATCATGCTCTGGGAAAATTGAACAATACAATGGACTGTTAAAGACTACACTGAGAGTAATGGGTGGCGGGACATTCAAACATTGGGATACATATTTAGCAAAAGCCACCTAGTTAGTCAACACCGGAGGATCTGCCCACTGAGCTGGCCCCTCCCAATCAAACTTCTTACTTTAGAAGGGGATAACATCCATGTAGCACATGTAAAAAATATGCTGGGGAAGACAGTCTGTGTTACTCCTGCCTTGGGCAAAGGCAAACCCATTTGTGGGATTGCTTTTGCTCAAGGACCTTGGTGCACTTGGTGGGGGATGCCGAAAGATGGGGAAGTCCAATGTGTACCTCAAGGGGATTTGGTTTTGGGTGAAAAGAGCCAGTGAACTGAATGGTATGATGTTAATCACTGTATAATACTATATGTCATATTTTTATGATTGCTATATGTCATATTAATGGTTTTACAATAAGAATTACCCAGATTAATGAAGAATGAATTTTGAAGAAACTGAGCAAGTGCAGCAGTGATGGAGCCAGAATTGGCTTCATCATGCAACAGTCCAACACCACACAGCATCTTTCCTGCCCTGAAAGACTGATACTACAGATGGAGCCCAAAGTTATGGACTAAATGAACTCAACAGACATTTTAGAGGGATGGCCCATAAACTAAGGGAATGATATCTGTGTGTATATATCAAAAAATGGGGAAGGTGCTGGTGATTAATTGGAATGTATTGGTAAGGGTAAGATCTGAGCATGAGATGGTGTAGAATAAGGAAAAACTATTCACTATTACATAGTTAACTTATTAATTACTGGACTTACTAATTTATAATACTTATTTACAGAGACAGAGCTTATATCCAGAGTTAGATCAACTCTAACTTTACTACCTGAGTTATCACAACAGAAATAAATACTTAAACTGGTATAAAATTTTCATTAGTTCCCGTGTGGGCTTCCACTACTGAGTAATATTGAAGGTGGACTATAATCAGGACCATGGTATTTCTGCAGGTACCTGTTCTTCTTCCACACGGCAGGTACTTAGGCAGTATCTTTAGACCCTCATGATATGGGGGAGGTGGCCACAGAATGATTTCATTCTTGCCTGGTTGCCAGAGTGGCACAGCAACTATGTTGAGCAGGGTAGTCCAAGCTGCTATAAATGGGTACCAGGCTTTTTGCATGACACCAGCCAGGAAGGAGCTGTGAAAAAAATGTGAGTGCCATCTCCTTTGTGACATCAGGTAGAAATTATAGCAGTCAAGAATTCATGATGGTATATGATAGGTAGGAAGTATCACTTTCTGCTGCTGAAACAACTTTGAGGAGGAAATAGAGTAATCGAGACAGTGATGTATCTGTGGAAGCCTGGTCTGATCTGACAGCATCACAGTCTGACACCTTTTTTGAGACAAACCCAGTGGTCAGAGCCTGTCTTCAATAAGAGGAGACTCCTTTCTCTTTTTCTCTCACTTCTCATTCACAGCAACCACCACCCACACAGCCATCTCCCTGAGGACAACTACCCAGATCATCTCCAGAGTATATCAAGGTTACTTACTGCTCCAGAAGGCACAGGACAAATGAGAGGAAACTGGGTATGGTACACTATGATATATGATATCTGGAAACCTTATGTTGTCAGAAAAGTAATTTATTCTGAGCTTTACTGATTTAATAGCAATCGGTGTTCCTTAAAAATATGCTCGTGCATCCAGCTATATGCTGTCTTGAATCTCAACTATTAAGTGTTCCTTTAATGCATAGATTTAATATATTACTCATGTGCCAATGCCTCAAATCCTGTAATTCCCAAATTCTCAAGAAAAATAATAATTAAAAAATTATTATATCAGGAAGGAGACTGGAAAACACCTTTACAGTGCTAAGGGGGGAAACTGAGCCAAATAAAATCCCGTTCCATGTGTAGGGAGAAGATGGAGAAAGATGGCTAAGGTGAAAGTCACACAGCAGCTGTAGGAAGAAGTGCACTCACAACTTCATGTGACAACAGAAATGATAAACCTGGAGTGGGGTGGAAACTAGAAATACATGCACATTCCTCCATATAGACTACTTAGTGATTCTGATTAAGTTCAGAGCAAAATAAAGGATACACCATATGCCTGATGAAAGAGAAATATAAGAAATGTATTGGGCAAGCAATGATAAATATGAAATGTCCCTAACCAGATCTCTTAATATGGAAAAAAAATTAAAGGAGGAAGGAACTAAGTATTCAAATATCCTTCTTTGTGGAAATGGGATGGAGTTTGCAGGGAATCTTTAAAACAGAAAGGGATGAGGACACTTGTGAAAAGGACTGGGTTAAAGATCCATCTATAAATGCAAGAATCATGGTTGCATGAAATAGCTCAGCCTTTTAAATAATAATATACCGTAGTATACATCAATCTTAGTGTATTCTGCTTCTTTTTCATGACAAAAAGCCACACTGATATTCAGCCTGCTTGAAATGTCAGAACCTAAAAAAAAGAAAAAAAACAACTCAACCAAAAACCCAACCAAACAAAGAATCAAAAAAAAAAACCCAAAAAACAACTTATTTAGAAATATATAAGATACATAAACATAAACTGAGGTAAAAAATTAAATGCAACCCAATTTCAAATAAGTCATGCATTTGGAAGGAAAATAAAAAGTAGCAAATTAAATAAACTTTTAAAAAGACTAAAAAAGCTACGGGCACCAAAGAGGGAACAGAGACATAAGTTAGTATAATTATATCCTATTACGTGGAAGATTTTTATTTACTTATCAAGAAATGGAAATCCAAAATGTCTTTGTGAACAAATGTTTTAATAGCAGATAAGTAGTAAATCTCTGCTACTGTAGTTTCACAGACTTTTAAAAGCTGAAAATTATTGCCAGCAAAAATATTAAACTGTCAAGTAGTTTTATTTACAACTGATGCCTGGTTATATAGGGCTTAGGACCAATCCTCTTAAAGGAGATGGCTTTGCTGTTTTTCTGTTCCTTCTGACAATCTGATAGAGGAAGATATCAACCATATCATGCCCAGCCTCAGGAGGCAATTATACCTTAGATTCAAGGCCCCGTTACTCTGCTGTCTTTTTGCTCCAGCAGTAGCAAATTAACCCTGGCCTACAGTAGAATTCAACGTCATTGCTGCTCAGAACCATCTCTGTAACTGTCTGACTCTTTGCCTCCATTAGTTTACTACGATAATTTGATCAAAAGTGGATGCAACACTGATACCTATGAAAACAGCTGTGGTTTTTGCGTAAATGGACTAATCTATCTACAGGTGGTCACATCTGGAATGCTACACTATATAGTTGAAACTTGGGAGGGGGTTCTTTTGTTTTTTCAAAATGTTAAGTAGAAGGTGAGAAAGTTACGTTCCTGTAGTTATTCAAATTCATGAAAATACAGAAAAAATTTTAAAAAAATATTTTCTTCCCTGAATATTATTTTAAACACTCAGGCTATTTATTTAAACATGCTACACTTCCTTATTAAGTCTCTTTATGTATTTTCCCCACATAGTCATGGCAGAACAATATGTTTTTCTCTCTCTCTCCATAATGTAGCTTTGTTACCTTAAGGCTTTCAGCGGTTAATGCTTAAATAATGACTTTCTGGAGATTTCCACCCTTCTGTAACTGACATCAGCAGACTTTTTATTGTCAAATCAAACTTTCAGCTGCTGCACATCACTTCTGAAGCAGGATGCATTCTCTCTGTGTCTGCAGGTTGGAGCTGTAATTCAGATTCAGTTTGACAACTGTGTCAAAAAACATGTTTTATTAGCACATAGAGCATACTGTTAAGAACTAATGCAAACTGTTATTCAGCCTTGATTACAGTCTTTTGGCTTGAGAAGGGAGTAAACATTAAACATTTAATCTAAGAAAATGTTATCCTTTTTCCAGAAAAAACAATCAAACAAACCAACAACCAAACAATAAAACACTAAAATAGACATGATTTTATTTGGGGAAAAAAAAAAGTTATTAAAAGAACATGTCTATCTCTTGGATTTATTTACACAAAGGATCATAACACAAGTTAACGAAGAACCAGCCCTTCAAAGGGATGCATAAGGAAAAAAAGCATAAAGCAGGCAAGAATATGAAATCTGAAAGAGGATAAAGATCTTCTTTATAGATTTCCTTTATTTACTGTTTACCTGATATAACTCCATTACTGGATTCAGCACAATGAGACCTGACATCAGACAACCAGTCCCAAAGCAAGATAAACACAGCAGGGCATGGAAGTTAAAGACAGATCATGTATCAGGAAAAACAGCATGCAAATACAAATCTTAATGTTTCCAGAGTGCCATTATGTATGGCACTTCTGTGATTTTTACCCCACTGGCTTGGACACCTGAACACAACAGAACATTATTTTGCTTTAAAAGGAAACATTTATTTTCATATTTTTTTCTAAACACTAAAGATATTACATGCTCCTGTCAGTCCAGTACCCGTAAGGTGGAGGTCCTGAAAGACAGTGAAGACCTTACTGGAGTTTACTCTCTCATGCTGGTGTACGTAGAGCCAGAGGCTTGAGTGGCATCACAGCAACACAGACAGCACACTGATTTAACTGACTGGGAAGGCACATAAATCCTTGGAAAGTTTTGTAACTCACTCTGTGGTCTCTGCAGCTGTGGCTACACAGTAAGCATTAGATATATTAATATCTGCTACAGTGATGACAGAGCAAATGCAACCAATCAGTCTTGGCATAGTTGAAGAGAATTTAGGTCTAAAAACGTAACTTCTTTTTTTCCTGAAAAGTTGTAGCTGGGTCAGTTATACAGTCCATGTCTTAAAATTTTAGTCTACTGTAGGGATTGGTGACCGGAAGATCTCACGATGTACAGAAAGGATAGGGACTGACCGCCCCATGATAGAGCTTATGATGTAACTGCAAAGGCGGGAACAAAGTAATTTGCATATAAAAGCAGTGAAAAAGAGTTAATAAACGCCATTTGTGATATCCTCATATTGGTGTCTGTGTCTCAGTGGCCCGGGGGCGGTGGATGTGTGGCTCTCGTGCTGTCTCACCTCGAACGGGAGTTGTTGCCGCAGACAGGTAAAGAAAGCCGGCTGCAACAGTCTACCTCTCTATTTTGTGTAAAGTATGTGAGAAATTACACTACACATTTTTCAAATTATGAAGCTCAGATCAAAATGCTTATTTAAAAATAAATATAAGTGATCTGTTTTTCTTTTTGATTGCATTTTAGAGTGGAAATGACAGCTTGTTTACAAGTATTATACATTAAATAGTGAATCAGTCTATATATATCCTTCATGATTAAAGGTCATTGAAGTATTTAAATAGAAGGATGATAAATATGCTAACAAAGATAAGTAGTTGAACACTAAAAATGTTTTGTAAAGAAAGCATTAGTTTATCGAAGACGGTTGTCCTCTGGAACTTTCTTGACGTTAAAGTATTTAGAAAAATAACTACAAGTGCAATAAAATTTTGTTTTGTCGCAGCTTTTTGTCACATTTAAAGTTGTGTGTCCGAAACAATGGCACTTTCTTTTTGTGGAGGGTGGGACACCTGTTCTGGTACTCCATGACGTGCTTCACTCCTGGCAGTTCAGAGTTGTGAAACAGCAGCCACAGGACATCAGAGAGGATGCCCACAGGCCTGAGAAGGACCTCTCTGCAGAGACAGAGAGCATCCTTCCCCCATGCAGCCAGTATAAGCTCACCTGGATGGGCAATGAACTGATAAACACAGAAATATATAATGTCTGACCTATAAATTAGACCATGAGTCCTAACTGGAAGTGCATTTACCATGAAATCAGAATTTTGTGCTGATTATGTTTTTCTTTCAAGTCAAAGTGGGGAAAAAGATGCTTGCACAAAAAAAAACCCCAAACCAAAAAACGCTTGAAAGAGGGAGGGCTGGAGGACCGGGGACAGTTAGCATCAACTAACTGTCAGTACCTCAACAAGTTTTCCTTTGGGGAATTTTCTGTTTGTTTAACATCCATCAAAACAAAGAAACATCCTTATACTGAAAGCGCTGACTTGGATCTCAGAACTTCAGAATCCAGGTCCTGCCTCTGACACAGGCTGTTCAGGTACAGATGATTAAGAGGTTTGCAGCAGGTGTTTTATTTGCTTGTTTGGTGTGGTTTTGTTAGTTTGCTTGTTTCTCTATGGGGTGTGTGTTTTTTTAGTAAAAGTAAGAATAGAAGTTTAATGGAAACATACTTCTTTGAACAAACTTCTAATGACAAAATTTGGGGATTCTGGCAGTGTGATTTTTCAAGACCACTGCAGAACTCACTGGTTTCGATGCCCGCAATTGCAGGACAGTGCTAGGGGCACATCAACATTTGAAAGTCACAGCTGCATACAGCTCCTGTGCACAGCATATGGAGGAGGCAAGGTGGGGCAACAGCAGTCCTCCAGGGAAGGGTAGGAGAAGCTCCAGGGACAAGGCTAGGGCTGAGATGCCACAGACACACAAACCTCTGCACAGGCTCACTAGGACCCAAGAATGGGAGGGGTCATTTTGCAGCTACAGAACCCCACAGTGTGTCCAATTCTGACAACTTTGGAGCTGCCTGGTCCCTTTCCTGGAGGGGGTGGCTGTCTAGACCCAAGGGTTCCAGCCCATCAGTGACTCTCAGAGCTGCTTGGTCCTGACTTCCTGCAAATCCACTCTTATTTCAGAGTGAAAATTTGGGGATGAAAGCAAAGAAAGAAAGAAGGAAAGTAATATACATAGAAATGTTTCAGTTAAAAAATGTAAAGCAGTTCTCAGAATTTTAGGATTTCCTGAAAGATCTGAAACCAGTTATCTCATTATCCTTGGGACTTCACGAAGTGGCTAAGTATTATTGTTATGAAAAAGGCTTTCTTATGATAATGATTTCATTCTCTTTCTTGGCCTGTCTACATATTCTGATTATAAATGGCTTGATACAAGTATGAATTCGTCCTGCAAGTACAGTTCCTTGGGAACCTTGAAATTATGTCCTTTTATGTAAGGACATCTGGTGTATCTAATAAGAAACTTTGGCAATCTTATGATTATATTTTCTTAAAATGAAGGTTTTTAAGAAGTCTTGATAAGTATATATTCTTTGCTATGAAAATGTCCTTTTCACAGTTCTCTGAGTTACTAAACAACTGTAACACATTTAAATATTTTCCTCTTCTAAAAGGTAATATTCAGGCAGAAAGGAGTTAATATTTTGATTTATGAAAGAAATAAAATAATTTTTTTTCAGGTCATGTAGCCTGTGATCAGAATTTAATATGCACACACAAATATTCCCATTCAGAAAATATCAAAATGTAACAAATAGTGAATCTACTGTTACACTGAAATAAATTTTCATTAGGAAAGATGAGGGTAACTGCTGAATTCTAAAATGAAATTATTTACCTTGAGTATACTTCAAAAACACTCCTACAGGAACTAAGAATTTAATAAGAAATTATTAGATTAAGCTTTCTTTGAAAAAGACCTACTGAATTACATGGGACTCATTGTAATCATCTGTTAAAAAGACACGTCAAGGGAATCAGCTGCCTCCAGAAAATGTAAGACCAAAGGCAGAGCTGTTTTATATATTAGAGGCAGCTTATAGTACTGTAGAGAAGAAATAATTTCTGTGAAGAAATAAGATGTCTTTTTCTACTTTTGTAAAATTGTTTACAATATCTTCAGTACGTGAACTATATTTGGTTTGGACCTACACTTTTCAGAGGGATTTTCCACTGTAAATGTGTGTTTATTTTCAGTGAGGCTTATTATGATGCTATTAACAATAAGGGAAACATGCACATGACCAATACAATGCGCTGATCTCCTGGAGATGACAGTGGGGCTTCTGCAACAAGCTTACACAATGCAGGAATTAGTACTTCAGTAGGTGCACTTTAAAAAAAAAAAAAAAAAAAGTCTCATAGTCATGGTAGTTTATAGGTCTTAGAATAAGAGTTAGGGAAAAGAAAAAAAAAAAACCAAACCTGGCTTTTTTCTGGAAGTTAACATGGGTGTGCCCCACAAGTTCCCAATAGGTTCCTTGAATAAACAGTTAATTTTTTATTCACTAACCTTTCTAGAAGTTAATAAAAATGAAATATAGTCTGAATTCAATTTTCTAGTCTGTCTCAAAACATGTAAGCATATATCTCTGCTGTGAGTAAGGAGTGAGGGAGGAAAATACATTTCTAAAACTACCTGAGGACTCACTACATAATGTCCAACCATTCTTTCATTTCCATATAGACAAGATGACTGCAGTCCACCTTCATTACAACTAGTGATGACTAAACTATGAAATTTGAGTTTGTATTGTTATACCTCTGTTATTTTATGGATGTGAGATAATTGAAACAATCAGATAAGTTTATGCAATCTTTTTTAAACTAATGGCTTGCTGGGAAATTATTCGCACCACCAAAGATTGTTGCTACTTTTTTTTCCTCTTTCCTCACCCCAGGCTTCTTACTAAGAATCATAGAGATAGGGCTGAGGGGAGCTTTTTTGCTTGGTGACTGCAACTACCAAAGGTCTTTGATAGGAGTCACATAATTTTTTAGCATATTTTAAGTAGAAATATCAATAATAGAAGATTGTGGATAATGTGGAACATTTTGTAATAGTTTTTTTCATCACTAAGAATATCTCCGCTTCTGTATAGTACTTATGAGGGAAGGGAAGTCCTCAACCGAAGGATGGACAAAGGTAATTTTTGCGCTTTCCAAATAGTTACTAAAAATGAATAGGCCATTATATGACATACCTCCAAAGAAGGAAAAGCACCTTTGTAGTACAACAGAGAATTCAGATACCAGAGGTTTTGTTTCAGAAATGAACTCCTTCTCATCCCTCAGAGGAATCATGTTAAGATTGACTTTTGAGAAGCAAAAGGAAAGAAGGAGGAGACAAAAACTTTCTAATGTCAGGGTTAGTTAGGTACTGAAATAGATTTCTTTATGGAGTTCCCATTAATGAAAAAAACTTGTTTCAAATGTTTAAGTACAATTCACCACTCCTAAGGATAGCCTGTAAGCACTGTTTACTATGACTATAAGACAATCGGCTGGAAAATACAGATTTTACTAGTAAGGTGTGCCCAAATGCATTTCAGAAGAGATGTATCTAAAATTATCCTTAACACTGAGACCAAGAAATTTAGTTTTCTAAAATCTCTGTGATGAATACATTCTGTTTTCTATCGGAAATATTACTGGTCTGGCTACACTTACTACTAATTGCCTAACTTACCTTAAGATAGTCTTCATAAAGAGTTGATTTAAGGTTGTGAACTTGCTCAAGAGTATTGGTGCCTTGACAATTCATGCAGGAAAATTTCTGGAATCAAAAAGTCTCCCTTCTAGAGCCATTTCTAAGGTTCCTCACTACTGAGTTTCTCAATAACCTGTTTTATTTATTTCGTCTCATGATCTTCTGTTTTAGAGCGTAAAACAATATCATGAGTCATAGCCACTGACAGAAGAATATTCATCATCGAATTCACTAACCACTAAATATGTTCTCTAGAATACATCAAAGCTCTTGGATTTAAATGGTGCTAAATTATGGTATGTTTACGCTATCCTGCAAACTTAAACTGGTTTGTTTACTGCTAAGATTATATTTACTTACTGGGTTATCTGAGAAACTATAAACATAGCCTAAGTATACATTTCCATTGAGCACAATTAATTTTAAAACTTGTATTACCAGAGGCTCTGCTTGTGAAATGTCAACCAGGCCAGTGTGGACAATTGGGAAAATCCATTGGATTCAAGTCTATTTTGCAATATTAGCAAGTAAACCTATTATCATTTCATAAATACAAAAGAGCTTAGGAATACATTGAATATAAAGTCAATGCAAAACATTAATTCTTTATAGCAAGGACAGTTTTTTATCAATGTTTTTATATTTTCAAATACCAAATTATACTTCCTCCAATTTTTAAGTGATAATAAACCAAGAAATATGGGAGAGGATATGGATAATTTTAATACATATGCACTTTCATTTAAAAAAAAAATCTTAGACACTGTGAGAGACATAGTGTTGATATTCTGCAAATGAGTCTGAAGTAATTCTATGAACACAGCAAGAATTGATCGGAACCTGTGAAAAGAAAGTTTAACTGTGCATTTGTATTGCTTATGTTCACCAACACCTATACACATGTTTTTTAAAACAAACTAATTAACTACACATTTAAAATATTTGTACCTGATTAAAAGTTATCAGCAGCTTATTAATGATCTTTTCCTTTGATGGTTAACCAATAAATTTTACTTCACAAATCCCAGGGCTATTAGTGGAATACCAACAAAGTGTGGAAGATCAACTAGAGTTATTTACCATGTTAATCTGGGTTCTTATGTTGCATTGTGCCAGATTCTGGGCTGTTGTGGTGTAGTTGCTTCACCAAGTTAGAAAGACAGGATTTAGAGAGCTACAGACCCTTATTAATCCATGGTACTTGCAAAGAGATATATGTCCCTTGCCCTGTCCAGAGAGTATGGGAAAACTCGGATAAGATGACAGACTTCCAGACAAAAAATATTTTAGAGAAGTATGCCAAAAACTGTAAGTGAAGAATTGTACTTCTTTTCAGTTTTCTTAGACATACTAGCATTTCAGATACTACTTTCCATCAAATGTGTGACTTGATCATTTTTCCACACTTTTGTGCCTCCATGTGGACAGAATTTCAAAGATACGAAGCAGAACTTGACATAAGTCATGGTTAGCGTAACAGGAGGTAGAACCAAATTCCTAATCTAGAATTGCTCATGGACTCAGACATGGAGTGAGAAGCAGGGGGTAAGAGGGGTGGGTGGTGCAGGGTAGTCTAACTGAAAATATGGAAGCTTTTGGGGAAGATAATGAAATACGAGGAGAACCCAGAGAGTTTAGTTGGTTCTAAAAAAACAAAAACAAATCGTCAAGACCCTGCTGCAGGGTAAGCTTAAAAACCCACTGCTTACTGAAATTTTATACATTTATTTAGACATTACATTTTATAAAAAGCTATAAATAGGTATCTTTATGCTTAAGTTATAATTGATATATATTTTATGTTCCATTAGATATTGTAGTCATGGGATTTGTATTAGAACTTTTCCACAGAAGCAACAGTTAAAAGAAATGTGGGCAGTTAAGAAAAATAAATTCTGCTAAGGAAGCACCTACCAACACAAAATGAGGTAACAGTGAAAGAGAAGAAAAGGGCTTCAATTTCTGAGTAAATAGGCTTTATAGTACAGAAAACATTCCCAGCACAAAAGGCAAAATGGATTTAAGATCCTACTGATTTATGGACCAGGAAAAGTAGTTTCAGACAGCTCATCGTTTCAGTTTCAGGCAGCAGTGGATATTGTCTATCTGAACTTCAGTAAGTCCTTTGACACTGTCTCCCATAAGATACTCATAGAGGAGCTGTTGACATACAGGCTGGATGAGCAGACAGTGAGATGGATTGAAAACTGACTGAACAGCCAAGCTCAGAGGGTGGTGATCAATGTAATGAAGTTCAGTCGGAGGCCAGTAACTAGCAGTGTACCCTCGGGGTCAACATGGGGTCTAGTCCTGTTTAACATCTTCATTAATGATCTGGATGATGGGGCAGACTATCTCCTCAGCAAGGCTGCTGATGACACAAAACTGGGAGGAGTGTCTGATACGCCATAGGGTACCTTCCAACCTCAACTATTGTGTGATTCTATGCTTCTGCAATTCATCTAAAAAACTCTGAAAACTAAGGTATTTCAATATAGCAAACAGTTCCATAGATACTAAGGTGTTGTCACTTGGTGGAATGAGTTCCATGACTGGAGTGCTACAGGCTGTTCAGGAGGGATAGGCAGGGCAGGTGATTCCATGCAAACCCTTGGCTTACCTACTGCAATCCTGTTGGCATTCCCTTCCTCCATCAATTCTAGTTTAAAGCTCTCTTGATCAGTCCTGCCAGACTA
Source organism: Egretta garzetta (assembly GCF_000687185.1). Taxonomy (NCBI): domain Eukaryota; kingdom Metazoa; phylum Chordata; class Aves; order Pelecaniformes; family Ardeidae; genus Egretta; species Egretta garzetta. The sequence continues at coordinate 1,151,012 of NW_009259877.1, read as the reverse complement.
TGCCTAAAACCCCATTTTCCCCATTGGGACAGGTGGATCCCATCAGGCCCCAGCATACCTTGTCTCTCAAAGTCTCTTCCATGGTTTAAAACCCCATAGTTTTGGTGCAGGCACCAGTCCTGGAGCCAGGTATTGATATCCTGTGCTCTCTTGTTTCTTCCAAAGTCTCCACCATTACTTGAAGGATTGAGGAAAACACTACCTAGGCTCCCAAAATTTTAAACATTCCTCCCAGGGCTTTTAAATCTCTTTTGATTGAACTCAGACTTTTTGTTGTGACATCATTTGTACCCACATGAAAAAGCAGAAATAGATAGTAGTCTGAAAGTTGGACTAGGCTCTTTACTCCTGTGGTGATGTCCCTAATTCGGGCCCCAGAGAAGCAGTAAAGTTCCCTGAAAAGAGAGTCCGGTCTCCAGATGGGTGCTTCCACTCCCCACAGGAGGGAATCACCAATGACCATAACTCACCATTGTTTCTTCTCGGGGCTGGTCTTAGTGTAGGTTTTGTTGTGAGAGGTTGGTTTCTTTGATCTTACAAGACTGCTTGCTCAAGTCCCTCTTCTTTCTCATTATGCACTTCATTCTACCATACCCAGGGCCTTGTACCTGTTCTGCAAGGGTATCTTAGAGGGTAACTTAGAAAGTAAGGAGGGGTTTTTCTTACCACTCCATGCTGTAACCTTCTTCCACACCTCCTTAATCCTTGTGACACTGCCTTCCTCCCATCACAAAGCAGATCTAGGACCTGCCTTTGTAGTGCCCACGCCAAGTTAGCTTCTGTGTGTCATCAATAGCAGAGTACGGCTCCATCGATCAATGTCCCTCTCAGACTCCTGAATACTCCTCAGTCTGCCTACCTCCTCCTGCAGCTCAACCACCAAGCAGAACAGTTAATCAATCTGGTTGCACCTCCCACAGTCTTGCTTGCAATCACTTTCCACCCTTGGGGATATCCCTTCACACATCCCACAGCCAGAAACCTGCGTGGTCACACTGTTGAACAGGAGCTCTGTCTATGTGGCTGCATTAGTTCTACCAGGTGCTGGACACTCAGGAGAAGCAGAGGACAACACCTTTTGCCATATAGTCACCATGCACCAGCCTGTTGCTGTATGCCTGCCCCTCTGGGAATATATATGCTTGCCTGTTGCAATCAGCTGGGCTGATTGTTTCCACCTGCATAAATCTCCTGCATTGCCAAGTGCAGGCTCCACCCCTTGCTGTCTCTTCCAGTCAGCAGTTCCAGAGTCAGTTGATTGGGAAACACCAATTTACCAATGTTCAGCAAGAATTACAGAAAACCATTAATTTTTTTTATTAATTTCTCTAGCTTCCCTTTTCTCAGATGCTGTGTTTTCTAATCACATCATTCTTCTTGTTATTGTGGACCATTGCTTGTATGTATCTTTGACTTAGGTCAAAGCACTTTCGGTTCTCACTTCCTTGTTTGCTGATTCTTCAAGCTCCAGTCTTTTCGGTCTAATCGCATACCTAAAACTTTCATCCCAGCTCTTGTCAACTTGTCAATTACTGAACCATCCTTTTCTTTCAGGTTATGACAACTGCAGTCTCACAAAGCTTTTGTCCATTTCAAATGAAGTTGCAGAGTTTTTCTCTACATTGTCACTTTGACAGTGTCACCCTTCTTGACAGTTTGCTGGCTTCCACTTCCTCAGTGAATCAACCAAACTACTTGTCTTCAATTTCAAGCACATCATGGATTATCCTCAACCTACAAAACATCCCTTTCGCCTTCATCATTTGGAATTATCCTCTGATATGGTTCTTTCTATCACCTTGTTTTACTCAGTTACCTTGGCACCTTATGCTGCCCCTCTCACTGGGAATACCAGAATACCATCCCACAGAATTGTTTCCAGGCTAGTTATTTTTAATCTGGTGGGGGTTTTTTTCTTTCATTTTCTGCAAAACTTACTGTCCTGGTTTTGGTTGGGATAGTTATTTTTCTTACTAGTAGCTGCATAGTGCTGTGTTTTGGATTTAATATGAGAACAATGTTGATACCAACCTGATGTTTTAGTTGTTGCTAAGTAGTGTTTACACTAAGTGAAGGACTTTTAGGCTTCCCCTGCTCTGCCAGGTGCACAAGAAACTGGGAGGGAGCACAGCCAGGACAGCTGACCCAAACTGGCCAAAAGGATATTCCATACAATATGACATCATGCTCAATATATAAGCTGGGGGGAGTTGGCTGGGGATCAGTGACCGCTGTTCAGGGACTGGCTGAGCATTGGTCAGCAGGTGGTAAGCAATTGCATTGTGCATCACTTGCTTTGTATATTCATTATTATTATTATTATTTTACTTTATTTTTATTTCAGTTATTAAACAGTCTTTATCTTGACCCATAAGTTTTCTCACTTTTAGTCTTCCAATTCTCTCCCCCATCCCACCTGGGGCAGGAGAGTGAGTAAGCGGCTATGCGGTGCTTAGTTGCTGGTTGGGGTTAAACTACGACACGCAACCCCTAGCACTATTTCAGAATTGCTGTGCTCAAACAATTGTCTGCCATACTCATCTGGTTTTCTGCTTATATCACAAAACACTTACAATAGGGATCTTTTTTCCTTAGCTTTGTTTTTGTACAATGATGTGTACACTGAGACTTTGATCTCTAGGTGCTATGGTGATACAAAAGTTAACACTATAATATGAAAAGCTGGTGAAAAAAAAATTACTTTTCCACTTCTTGTATCAATGTGGTGTTCAAAAGCCTCATATTAAAATTATGAGTGTAAAAGGAAACAAAATGTTCTCTACTTTTTTAACATAGACATTTTTTTCAAAGGAATCTTTACTAAGATGCATATTTGGGAACTTGCAATTTCCCTTTGAGTTTCTGACAAAAATCTTGTATGTGAAGATCTAAGTCTAGGGTCTTCTTAATTCATTAGGGCAGTGCATAAACTAGCTGTGTGTTGGCAATAAATGTGATAGCAAGCTGTTGATCACATAAAGTTTCCTTCATTCTTTGTCCTTGGAGGTTAACAAGTAGACTAAGTAGGTCAGTACTAACTCTGAATTCTGATACTGTGAATAGAGATGTAGATATTATGTTCTCATTCATAGACACACACACAGCAGCAATGGGAATTTATTGCTGTTGCATTTCTGTATTGGGTCTGGCTGAGATGGAGTTAACTTTCCCCATAGCAGCCCTGATAGTGCTGTGCTTCGTAATGGTAGTTGGAAAGGTGTTGATAACACACCAGTGTTTTGGTTTCTCCTGAGCAGTGCTCGCACAGCATCAAGGCTGTCTCTCCAACATTCCCCCCTCAACGGTAGGCTGGGGGTGGACAAGATCTCGTAAGGGTATATAGCCAGGACAGCTGACCCAAACTGACTAAAGGGATATTTCCATAACCTATGACATCTTCTCAGCAATAAAAGCTAAGCAAAAGGAGGAGAGGGGTCATTTGTTGTTATGTTTGTCTTTGGGAGCAATCACTATGTGTACTGAAGCCCTGATTCCTGGGAAATGTCTGGACATCACCTGCTGATGGGAAGTAGAGAATAAATCTTTTATTTTCATTTGCTTCTGCATGTGGACTTTGCTTTTGCTTTTATTAAACTGCCTTTATTTTTACCACAATATTTTTTTCCCATCTTATTTTCTCCTCGCTCCTGTCCTGCTGAGGAGGGGAGTGATAGAGTGGCTTGGTGGGCACCTGGCTTCCAGCTGAGGTCAACCAACCACAATTTCCTCTATTGTATTCAATGAACGCCAATATTTCTTTTCCAAGAAAACTAGAAAAAGCCCAATATTCACCAGAGCCCCAGATGTTACCATTTATTAGACACCAGCATTAAGTCATATGCCACAAGGGACAGTACTGAGATGAGTTCCTACCATCACTGCAAATAATGCACTATCAAGCAAACAAGACATCATTGGAATGAGAGAAGAAATGGAAAAATAGTGATTTTAGAAATTATTTTTACATATAAAACAAACAGTAAATGCATGGACATGCCTTCTCTCTTCAGAGAAGGACTCAGGGGTACTGGTGGATGAAAAGCTGGACATGAGTCAGGAACGTGCACTCACAGCCCACAAGGCCAACCATATTCTGGGCCACATCAAAAGAAGCATGGTCAGCAGGTCAGGGGAGGTGATTCTGCCCCTCTACTCTGCTCTAGTGAGACCCCACCTGGAGTACTGAATCCAGTTATGGGGCCCTCAGCACAGGAAAGACGTGGACCTGTTAAAGTGGATCTAAAGGAGGCCTGTTGCTATATGACAAGGGGTGATGGTTTTAAACTAAAAGAGGGTAGATTTAGACTAGATATAAGGAAGAAATTCTTTACAATGAGGGTTGTGAGACACTGGAACAGGTTGCCTAGAGAGGTTGTAGATGTCCCATCCTTGGAAACATCCAATGTCAGGTTGGATGGGGTTCTGGGCAACCTGATCTAATTGAAGATGTCCCTGCTCATTGTAGTGGGGGTTGAACTAGACGATCTTTAAAGGTCCCTTCCAACCCAAACTATTCTATGATTCTATGAAGCTAAAAAGACAATTGTTTGAGTTACTAGACCTCTTAATAGTGAAGAGACATTTCATATGACAATAATATAACAGCCTAATTAATGAAAATGCAATGGGGAATTAAAAAGGGTTTGTACTTTGGAGTTTACTCATAGGGAGGACCCTTATGAGTCTAAGAACAGCCTGGAGCCATCCTAGAAACTTCTGCATAAAAAAAATGACAGACTACTAATGAACATGTACATTAAGAAAGACAAACTCAGATTACTTCTAAGGATTTTCTGTCAATCTTTATACTATTCCATAATCTATTCTGTATTTACCCATATAGCCCAAAGAAATAATCAGGAGAGGTTTTATACATTAGTGCCTTTGCTCTGCAAGATTCACAGAAGCAAAAATAAAAGGAAAAGATGCACAACTTTTCTATAAATGCCCCAACATATGAATTTCATAACTTCTGTAATGAAAATGAAAGCGGAGTACATCAGCAGCAGGGTAAGAATCCTCTCAGCACAACTTGTAGCTTTCAGCCCAGAACTAAAGTAATTGGGTAAGAAAACTATACATACAATATGCATGCATGTGGGGAAAAAAAAAGTATGATATCTGAGAGTCATATTTAAGACACTTACTGCAGCACTTGCTCTCTGAATCCAGCAGGATCATTTGGAATCTACTGAGCATTCACTGAATTAGTTCTGCATTAATTGTGGGTTCAGCTTAACCAGAACACATCAACAAAGTGTTCCTGAGCTGGTTGTCTATGCAATGGACTAGTACATGCAGATCAGCAGTGCATGTCCTTTAAAGCATATATGCACCTATCCAGAAGATTTCGCAGACAGAGATATGGAAGCTCTAAAATAGTACTATTTTTGTTCTGCATCACATGATGTGGTTGGGGATTCATAAGCACCATTTTTATCATCTCTTAATGCTACTATGAATAGAACCATCTGACTTCCAGATTTTTTATATATTTATATTTCTTTTTTCCTCTGCTATCAATTTTATATCATAAGTAAATACACCTTCATTTAAAAATGTTTAAAGTATGTAAATTGGTGTCTTCAGAATAAGGTGAGAAAATAGGTAAATTTTGCTGAAATCCACAGCAAAAAAACCCAAACCCAAACACCATGTTAATTTGCTCTAATGAAGTACACAATGGGGTTATAATGGATGTAATTAATGAAATTATATATTTTATGTTAAAATTAATTTCAGCTTCCAAAGTGAAAGCTTAACAGAATCTTAAAATATGTACCTTTTTGTTCTATTGAAAGCTTGTATTTCAAACAGTCACGAAGGACATCTTCTGGAAAACCAACACAGCAAGCTGTAGGCAATACAGCAGGTTTCTCAAATGCATTGAGGACAACTTCTTAAGCCAGGTAATAGACACCCCTACCTGAGGGGATGCGATACTGGACCTAGTGGTCACCAATGCAAGCGAGCTCGTCGGAGATGTCCAGATCGGAGGCAGCCTGGGCTGCAGTGATCATGCGCTGGTAGAGCTCACGCTCCTGAGGGAAATGGGAAGGACAAAGAGTATAGTCAGGACCCTGAATTTTAGAAAAGCCAACTTCCAGCTCCTCAAGGAGATAGTCAGTAGGACTCCCTGGGAAACGGCCCTCAGGGACAGGGGAGCAGAACAGAGCTGGCAGATCTTTAAGGAAGTGGTCCACAGAGCGCAGGAGCTATCGATCCCTAGGTGTAAGAAATCAAGCAAAGAAGGGAAGAGACCAGCGTGGTTGAGACAGGAGATGCTGGTCAAGCTAAGGAGGAAGAGGGAACTGCACAGGCAGTGGAAGCAGGGACAGGCATCCTGGGAAGAGTATAGGGAAGTGGTCCGGTTGTGTAGGAATGGGGTCAGGGAGGCGAAGGCGCAGCTGGAGCTTAACTTGGCTAGGGATGCAAAGAATAATAAAAAGGGATTCTACAGGTATATCAGCCGGAAAAGGAAGGTTAAAGAGAGTGTACCCCCGCTGATAAGCGAGACCGGCAGGCTGGTAACAGCAGATGAGGAGAAGGCTGAGGTACTCAACAACTTTTTTGCCTCAGTCTTCACTGGCAACCTCTCTCCTCACCCCTCCCGAGTCGATGGATGGCATGAGGGGCACCGGGAGGGCAAAACCCCTCCTGCTGTAGGAGAAGACCAGGTTCGTGACCACCTGAGGAACCTGAATACACAGAAGTCCATGGGACCTGATGAGATGCATCCCAGAGTCCTGAG
>NW_009259877.1:1114614-1142411 GCF_000687185.1 Egretta garzetta | reverse complement strand
GAAGAAATTCTTTACAATGAGGGTGGTGAAACACTGGAACGGGTTGCCCAGAGAGGCAGTGGAGGCCCCAACCCTGGAAACTTTCAAGGCCAGGTTGGACGGGGCTCTGAGCAACCTGATCTAGTTAGCGGTGTCCTGGCTCAGTGCAAGGGGGTTGGACTAGATGACCTCTAGGGGTCCCTTCCAACCCAAAACATTCTATGATTCTATGACCTTAATGGTCACTTTTCTCACTTAAAACTTTATTTGACATGTACATTTCAAGATCCAGTCCAATTTTCCAGATATTTAGGGTGAATATTTAGCACTGGAAATTAGGCTTCCAGGTCTGGAAATTGTAATTGACTTTTTCTTACATTAAACTTAAATTTTCTGAAGTTAGTAAAAATGTCAAAGGAGGGGAAGAAATCCTTATGTGTTCATGAATAAAACATTTTGATTTTCTATGCTTCACTTGTTATGAACATTAACGTGACATTAAGATATTCCAGAAATTTGTAAACATAAATGGATTATTTTGTACTTGCATTATATGTTAACAGACCTTGTTCTGTGTTTATTTTATGAAATTAATTTATGTCATTTTCCAGATAAAGAATTCTATAAGTAATAGTCAAATTTTGAGAAATCCTTATTCATGTTCCCAGATCAGAGAGAGTGCAGTTATGTATAAATGAATCAGAGTAGCTTCCTGTTACAAGCAAACGCCACTTACATTTTTCCTCTCTCCTATATATGAAATTGGTTTCCGTCCAAAGGAAGTTTTTCAGCACAAGGTGATTTATTGTGTAAATACTGGTTTGTAAGATTTTAGTTTATTCTAAATCATCATAAAAAGAAATAGTAATACATTAAACCTTTCATAAAGTGGAACTAATTTTACAAGTCAAGCTTCTGCTAAAGGAAAGCAGGATACAGAAAAATAAATCTGGTGTAATAGTTTCTACTAACTCTTCTACTTAAGTTGACTCCTCAGGCTAAAACATACCATTCACGTAGGTCACCAAGGGGATAATCCAGATTCCTATTTTTCTTTCTTCTGTTCAGGATTTTTCTTCACATGCAGTCTAATGTTACAGAATTCACCCTGAGTTTTGCCATTAGCTTCAACAAAACCTTTCATGTCATTTCACCCTTAAGGTGATATTTGACCCTTTGTACTTAGTCTGACATAAAGAAGACTGCTGAAAATAATGATATTCTTTGATTTTGATGAGTTTTTTTTTTCTTTTCAATTTTGAACAGCTATTTAGTTTTGAGATGTGTTTTGTATCCACACCTGATCACTGTTGCCCCATAGACCTGTATCATCTCCTCTAACGTAGATTTTCTCATTGCTACTGTATTAGGTACTTCAGGAGACAGACAATCCTGAAATGGCAAATAAATAGATAGATTGATATAATCCTCATTTCACTAACTTCTATCATATAATTATTTGTACTTTGATCAGGGAAACAAACGCTGAAATTTTGGTAAACTGTTTTGGTGAGCTATGACAATTCTGTTAAATCAGACTCAAAGGAGCATCAGGACACAACAAAGTCTATTAGCATTACAAAGTCTATGTTAATGCAAATGTTACATGGCAATAAATGAAAACTATTAAAGACCTACATCTTCTGCCATGCTGGATTGAAATTTGGGATAATGCTTAAAAAATATTCACAATTCTCTACCTAATGGTATGTCAGCTTGCAAAAAAAAAAAAAATAAACCAACAAAAACCCAATTAGACTTCCTTCTGTCATAATAATTCTATTGTAAGCAACAAAAGAAAGGTCAAATTACCTACTTGATTGATTTTCCTAGTCCTCAAAATAGTCTTATCATGATACCTAGAGCTTGTACAAAAAAAAAGAGGATAAAAGCCAGAAGAAATGCTGCCTTAGATCATGAAGGAAATTATGTCAACTAACATTATCCTTAAACATGAAAAGCTTTCTTAGGACTGACTGGGGAAAAAAATCTGTGAAACTGCATGTGAAAAAGATATTATACAGACATCCTTATGTCTCAAGGTTTCCTCTACAATTATGCCAAGTACAATAACCCCGTGTCACCTTAGAAAAAGAAGTACAGTGTTATCACATTGTTTATTAGGTCTGTAATTATTCTTACTGAACTTTGACTTTTTTACCTGAAAAGAATTGGTGTAAAAATACCCTTTTTTCATGGGATGGAATCCTACCATGAGATAGTAATGTCTTACGACAGTTGTTTTTTGAATTATTTGTGAAACTAAGGTGCATTATTTACAAAGAAATATGAGAATTTCTTTGTTTATCAACTTAGAACTGCTTTTATAGCTATGTAGTTTGAAAAAATTACTTTTACAAAACTTTTTCCTAAGTTCCATTTTGAGAGGTGTGGTGGTTTGACCCTGGCTGGATGCCAGGGGCCCACCAAAGTTGCTCTATCACTCCCTCTAACCGGACAGAGGAGAGAAAAGTAAATCAAAAGGCTCGTGAGTCAAGATAAGGACAGGGAGAGATCATTATATCAGTTACCATCACGGGCAAAACAGACTCAACTTGAAAAAAAATTAATTTATTATCAATCAAAATCAGAGAAGGAGAGGAGAAAAACTGCTAGATCTTAAAAACCTTTCCCCCACCCCTTCCTTCTTTCTGGGCTCAACTTCCCTCCCAGTTTCTCTACCTACTCCCCCTAGCCGTGCAGGGGGATGGGAATGGGGGTTGAGGTCAGTTCATCACACATCATCTCTGCTGCTTCTTCTTCCTAGGGAGAGGACTTTTCCCCTGCTCCAGCATGGGGTCCCTCTCACGGGAGACAGTCCTCCACGAACTACTCCAACGCGAGTCCTTCCCATGGGCTACAGTTCTTTATGAATTGCTGAAGCATGGGTTCATAATTTCCATGGGGTGCAGTCCTTCAGGAGCAGACTGCTCCAGCATTGGGTCTCCTTCAGGGTCACAAGTTCTGCCAGCAAACCTGCTTCAGCGTGGGCTCCTCTCCCCATGGGTCCACAGGTCTTTCCAGGAACCTCATCTGGCACAGGTTTGCCATGGGTTCACAGCTTCCTCCCTTCGGGTATCCACCTGCTCTGGCCTGGGGTCCTCCATGGGCTACAGGTGGATATCTGCTCCACTGTGGACCTCCATGGGCTGCAGGGCCACAGCCTGCCTCACCATGGTCTTCACCATGGGCTGCAGGGGAACCTCTGCTCCGGTGTCTGGAGCATCTCCTCCCCCTCCTTCTTCACTGACCTTGGTGACTTCAGGGCTGTTTTCTCTCACATACTCTCACTTCTCTCTTTCTCCAGCTACTGTTCCACAGCAGTTTTTTTTTCTTCTTAAATATATTATCACAGAGGTGCTGCCATTGTCGCTGATTAGCTTGGCCTTGGCCAGCGGCAGACACAGGGAAAACTTCTAGCAGCTCCTCACAGAAACCACGCCTGTAGCCCCCCCACTACCAAGACCTTGCCACAGAAACCCAATACAAGAGGAGATAAAGTTTACATTTTGCACCATAAGCCTGCAAGAAAAGAATTCTGGCTTTGACAAAATCAAAGTAGGTTCAGTCTCCAGGTTCAAGAAACAACTCAAGAAACAGCTGAGAAGAAACAACATTTAAACTGGAAGCTGGAAGAAAACTGATATATCTTGAAGAACACTCAGAAGGGCATCTGTTAAAAATATAAATATTAGAAATGCATAACAGAAATGGAATGGGGAAAATGACTTAATGGTGATATATTTCAGGAAGAATTGAAAGAACTAATCTAAACTTGCTTTGCTTTGGACAGGTTTGACCAGATGACCTCCAGAGGTCCCGTCCTACCCATACATTCCTGTGATTCTAAGTAAGTCAGAAAAAAAATAATAAAATTAAAATATAGAAAGCTAAAGAAAAAAAATATTCCAGAAATAAATTCAAAAAAATCCCACCCTCCAACCCCCAAGCCCCCAAAACATAACAATTTTAGAAGATATTTAGGTGAACTAGAATTATAAATAGTTATATCATACATTTCTGATGTGACTGATAATAAACATTTAGTTTATACAAATATGAGTTGACAAGAAAATACCTTTATTCTTCCCTAATCTCCAAATACTTTCTCAAAGTGCCTAGACTTCTTTCTAAAATATATTTTAAGTTCAGATGTGCACGCTAACTTTAATTCAGTACACACTTAAGACAAGTGCTTGATATCCCAGTGACTGCTGTTGAAGAACACAGCTTTAAAGACCGCAGATTTTAGCATCATGACGTGAAAGGATCTGAAGTGCTTGGACTTACTTTTATGACCTTTCAGTCACAACTGTTGTCTACAATAGTGCAGAACTTCAAAGACTTACTTTAGATACCCATCTCTCTATAAATTTAAAAATTACTGTATATTAAAATTCCCTAATTAACTTAAATTCACCATTTATGGAGAAATAAAAATATAACATTAACAAAGAAGTATCTAAACATAATGAGTGAAACTTTAGGCAGTACTGACTCCCATCTTGTTTTATTAACAAAAAAAATTTTTAAAAAGGAGATTGCAAGCTTGAAACAGATTGTTCCAATTTATGCATTGAGATGTTCTTCTTAAGAAAAATTGATATAGCTTTGTGTCTATGACAAGGAAGCACTTCAAAAACATGATACATTATACATGAGGTTTGTTCAGTATGACTGAAATCAAGAAATGCACCTAACAAATTAATAGAAGGGAGTGAAAACCTGCAAATTCTCACAAAAAAATATGTTCAGAAAGCCTTATCCACAGTCTTTCAATCCCATCTGTTTATCCACATTTGCAATTGAAATTCTCGAGCTACATTTGAAAAATAGATTTTTTTGAAGAGACCTAGAGAGGTAAAAATATGTATGAAAAGAATGAATCTGCTCAAAGAAAAAACATATCCACCCACAGATGCAATCAGTTGGAGCTGTGGAGAAATGTTGATGATGCCAGCTTCCAAAATCTGTTTCATTTTATGTCTTGTGGTCCATAGAGCTACGTGTAGAGGTTCTTTAGTATCACCTGATAAATACATGGCATTCTCAGCTTCTAGAAGCACATTAAGAATATAATAGCTTCACCTTTCTTTCAATAAGATCAAAGATTACCCTTGAGAAAAGTTATGTACACCTGTTATCAGTCTGCAAAATTAAAACTTTGTCTCAAAGGGGTGGAGCTAGTACTCAGAACTGTAGCCACTGATCATAAGATATTCATTATTATATTACAAATGGCTAAACAATCATAGAATCATAGAATGCTTTGGTTCGGAATGGACCTTAAGGATCACCTTGTTCCAATCCCCCTGCCATGGGCAGCTACACCTTCCACTAGACCAGGTTGCTCAAAACCCTGTCCAACCTGGCCTTGAACACTTCCAGGGATGGGGCATCCACAGTGTTTTCGTTTGTCCTCAGCCTGCAGCTAAGCACCACATAGCTGCTTCCTCACACAACCCCCCAGTGTCATGAGGGAGAGAATCAGAAGACTAAAAGTGGGAAAACTCATGGGTAGAGACCAAGACAGTTCAATAAGGAAAGCAAAAGCCATGCACTCATGCAAAGCAAAACAAGGAATTCATTTACAGCTTCCCATGGGCTGGCAGGTGTTCAGCCATCTCCAGGAAAGCAAGGCTCCATCATGTGTAACTTGGGAAGACAAGTGCCATCACTCCAAATGTCCCCCCTTTCCTTCTACTTCCCCTCAGCTTTATATGCTGAGCATGATGTCATATGGTATGGAACATCTCTTTAGACAGTTTGGGTCAGTTGTCCCGGTTGTGTCCCCTCCCAGCTTCTGTGTACCCCTAACCTACTCACTGGTGGGGTGGTGTGAAAAGCAGAAAAGGCCTTGACACTGTGCAAGCACTATTCAGCAATAATGAAAATGTCTTTGCATAATCAACACTGTTTTCCAGCACAAATCCAAAACATAGACCCATGCAAGCTACTATGAGGAAAATTAACTTTACCCCAGCCAAAATCAGCACACACAACTTCTCTGGGCAACCTGTTCTTGTTCCTCACCACCCTCATAGGGAAGAATTTCTTCATTATATCTAATCTAAATTTACCCTCTGCCCTACCACTACATGCCCTTGTAAAAGGTCCCTCTCCAGCTTTCTTTCTGGTCCCCTTCAGATACTGGAAGGCTGGTGTAAGGTCTCCCTGAAGCCTTCTATTCTCCAGGCTGAACAACCCTAACTCTCTTAGCCTGTCTTCAGAACAGAGGTGTTACAGCCCTCTGATAATCTTCATGGCCCTCCTTTGAACTCACTCCGACAGGTCCATGTCCTTCTTATGTTGGGGGACCCAGAACTGAATGCAATACTCCAGGTGGGATCTGAAGACAGCAGAGGGGGAGAATCACATCCCTTGACCTGCTGGTCATGTTTCTTTTCATGCAGTCCAGCATATGGCTGGCTTTCTGGGCTGCAAGTACGCATTGCCGGGTCACGTCCATCCTGCGTGCACACATCAGACATGTGCAGCACAACCAGGGGATCAGGCCCAGTCAGCATGGGTTCATGAAATGCAGGTCCTTCTCGACCAGCCTGATCTCCTTCTATGACCGGGTGACCTGTCTAGTGGATGAGGGAAAAGCTGTGGATGTTATCTACCTTTGACAGTGTATCCCACAGCATTCTAGAGAAGCTGGTGGCTCATGGCTTAGACAGCTGTATTCTTTCCTGGGTAAAAAACTGGCTGGATGGCCAAACCCACAGAGTTTTGGTGAATGGAGTTAAATCCAGTTGACAGCCGGTCACAAGCGGTGTTCCCCAGGGCTCAGTTTTGGGCCCAGTTCTGTTTAATATCTTTATCAATGATCTGGATGAGGGGGTTGAGTGTGCCCTCCGTAAGTTTTCAGATGACACCAGATTTGGCAGGACTGTTGATCTGCTTGAGGAGCGGAGGGCTCTGCAGAGGGATCTAGACAGGCTGGATTGATGGGCTTGTATGAGGTTCAACAAGGCCAAGTGCCAGGTCCCGCACTTTGGTCACAACAACCCCATGCAATGCTACAGGCTTGGGGAAGAGTGGCTGGAAAGCTGCCTGAAGGAAAAGAACCTGGGGGTGTCAGTTGACAGCTGGCTGAATATGAGCCAGCAGTGTGCCCAGGTGGACAAGAAAGCCAACAGCATCCTGGCTTGTATCAGGAATGCGGCCAGCAGGAGTAGGGAAGTGATCGTGCCCCTGTACTCGGTGCTGGTGAGGCACCACCTCAAATATTGTGTTCAGTTTTGGGCCCCTCACTACAGGAAAGACATTGCATTGCTGGAATGTTGGTTCTTGTATCAACTTTAAGGCTACCCGAAGGATCATGCAGACACCCTGCCATCTGCGGGTCAAGGAAACACAGCATACACAGTATGGATGTTCCAAGTGACACAGTTTAATTTCGAGCTCTAAGTTTTATAGCAAGGCCACATTCCAGTCCTGCCAATCACTGTGTGGTCACGGTGATGCCCTCTTGCTCCTCCTCTTCTTGGCCTTGCGGTTACTGCCCACTCGGCTTCTGCATTTCTTGCATACCATGCTGGAACATGTCCAAAGAAGAGCAACAAAGCTGGTGAGGGGTCTGGAGCACAAGTCCACTGAGGAGCGGCTGAGGGAGCTGGGGTTGTTCAGCCTGGAGAAGGGAAGGCTGAGAGGAGAGCTTTGCTCTCTCTACACCTACCTGAAAGGAGGCTGTAGTGAGGTGGGTGTTGGTCTCTTCTCCCAGGTAATGGACAATAGGACAAGAGGAATTGGCCTCAAGTTGCACCAGGACAGGTTTAGGTTAGACATTAGGAAAAATTATTTCACCTAAAGTATTGTTAAGCCTTGGAACAGGCTGCCCAGGTAAGTTGTTGATTCCCCATCCCTGGAGGTATTTAAAAGATTTGTAGACATGGTGCTTAGGGACATGGTTTAGTGGTGGAATGGCAGTGTTAGGTTAACGGTTGGACTTGATGATCTTAAAGGTCTTTTCCAACGTAAACGATTCTATGATTCTATTCTATGTTGAGCTTCTCATCAGCCAACACCCCCAAGTCCTCCTCAGGGCTGTTCTCAATCCATTCTCCGCCCAGCCTGTGTTTGTGCTTGGGATTCCCCTGACCCATGTGCAGGACCTTGTTGAACTTCATGAGCTTCACATGGGCCCACCTCTCAAGCCTGTCAAGTCCCGCTGGATGGCATCCCTTCCCTCCAACACGTCAACTGCACCACACAGCTCGGTGTTATCGGCAAACTTGCTGAGGGTACACTCAATACCACTGTCTGTGTCACTAACAAAGATGTTAAACAGCGCTGGTCCCAGTGCTAACCCCTGAGGAACACCACTCGTCACTGGTCTCCACTTGGACGTTGAGCCATTGACTGCAACTCTTTGAGTGTGACCATCCAGCCTATTCCTTATCCACCGAGTGGTCCATCCGTCAAATCCATATCTCTTCAATTTAGAGACAAGGATGTCGTGTGAGGCAGTGTCAAACACTTTGCACAAGTCCAGGTACACGACGTCTGTTGCTCTTCCCTTATCCACCAATGCCATTACCCCATTGCAGAAGGTCACCAGTGTTGTCAGGCACAATATGCCTTTAGTGAAGCCATACTGGATGTCTCCACTCACCTCCTTATTTTCCATGTGCCTTAGCATAGTTTCCAGGAGGATCTGCTTGATGATCTTGCTGGGCAAAGAGTTGAGACTGGTTGGTTCTTCCTGGTTCCCTGGGTTTTCCTTTTTTTCCCTTTTTAAAAGTGGGGTTATGTTTCCCCTTTACCAGTCAGTGGGGACTTCACCAGTCTGTCACAGCTTCTTCAGATATGATGGATAGTGGCTTAGCAACTTCATCTGCCAGTTCCCTTAGGATCCATGGATGTATCTCATCAGGTCCCATGGACTTGTGCACCTGCAGCATGGTCTTGAACCTGATCTTGATTGTGATCTTCTCCTACAGTGGGTGGAACTTCATTCTCCCAGTCCCTGCCTTTGCCTTCTGTGATTTGGTTGGTGTGACTTGACCTCTTGCCAAGTGAAACCAAGGCAAAAAAATCAATGGATACCTCAGCCTTCTCCATATCCCAGGTAACCAGGTCTCCCATTTCCTTCCAGAGAGGGCCCACATTTTCTCTAGTCTTCCTTTTATCACCAACATACCTGTGGAAGCTTTTCTTTAATGTCCCTGGACAGATTTAATTCTACCAGGGCTTTAGCTTTCCTAACCTCATCCCTGGCTGCTCAGACAATTTCTCTGTATTCTTCTCAGGGTACCTGTCCTTTCTTTCACCATCTGTAAGCTTCCTTTCTGTGTTTGACTTTGTCTAGGAGCTCCTTGTTCATTCATTCAGGCCTCCTGGTGTTTTTGCCTGACTTCCTCTTTGTTGGGATGCATTACTACTCCACTTTGAGGAGGTGATCCTTGAATATTAACCAGCTTTCTTGGGCCCCTCTTCCATCCAGGGATTTCTCCCATGGTACCATACCAAGGAGATCCCTGAAGAGGCCAAAGTCTCTTCTCCTGAAGTCCAGGGTAGTGTGCTTGCTGTGCACCTTCCTCATTGCTCTAAGAATCTTGAACTCCACCAATTCATGGTCACTGCAGCCAAGGCTGCCCTTGAGCTTCGCGTTCCCCACCAGTCCCTCCTTGCTGGTGAAAATAAGGTCCAGCATAGCACCTGTCCTCATTGTCTCCTTTATCACTTGGAGAAGGAAGTTATCATCAATGCATTTCAGGAACCTTCTGGATTGCATATGCCCTGCTATGTTGTCCCTCCAACAGATGTCAGGGTCGTTGAAGTCCCCCATGAGGACCAGGGTTTGTGAACATGAGGCTGATCCTATCTGTCTATAGAGGGTCTCCTCCAGCTGGTTTTCCTGATCAGGTGGCCTGTAGCAACCCTCACTATAATGTCACCTGCCCCTGCCCTCCCTTAATCCTGACCCATAAGCTCTTGGTCAGCTCCTCATCCACCCCCAGGCAGACCTCCATGCACTCCAGCTGTTCAGTGACATAGAGGGCTACTTCTCCTCCTCATCTCCCCTGCCTGTCCTTCCTAAAGAGCCTGTATCCTTCCATTCCAGTACTTCAGTCATAGGAGCCATCCCACCATATCTCTGTGGTGCCAATAAGATCATAGTCTTGCAGGAGTGAACGTCTCTTGTTCATTCTCCATGCTATGTGAGTTTGCATAGAGGCATTTAAATTGGGCCCCTGATGAAGCTGACTTAATGGCTTACAATCAGCTCCCCCTACCCTAACAAGATATTATTTTTCATTACATCGCACATAATGAGCTTCTACAAACAAACAAGCAAACAATCCAAAGCAAAATGTACCTGGCAGGGAAAGCTATTTTTTCTCAAATTTTCAGCAGGTGGTGAACAGAGAGCAATATGAATTGTCAGCCAGCAGAAGATCCTGAGTCCTAAGGAAGTGATGGACTACTGATAAAGACATATGTAACTGCAGTGAGCTCTAGCACTATTTCACCTAAAACAAAAAATTACCAAATTGAGTTGCACCCAGAGGAGGAACTCAGTGTGTCTATGAACTACAATAAATGGTCACTGTGACATATCAAGGCAGACACTATGAAATGGAAAAGAATTTCTGCTAATCTGACTACAGCTAATGTTAATTTCATCATTCTATATAATCATGATATCAAGTGAAAACAATAGTAATTCCCCTAGTAACTAGCAATTCAGTTGCTTCTAGTAGTAAGCGGGGAATAAAATAATTAATACTGTTGCTGCATTCTAACTGTGTTACTTGCCAGACCACCTTCAAAACAATAACACAAATGGCCTTTAATTAAAAAAGAAAACTATTTTGAAGATAAACCAAATTAATTCTTACTTTAAAAGGAGAACTGATGTGTTTCTACATAAAATATATTCCAGTTTTGCAAGCCTAAAGAAGTATTATCTGTATTTTAAACATAAGTTTTCATCAAAGAACTGGTAACAACTGTAACACTACTGACTGCACAGACTTCTTGTCAGGAGCAGTTATTTTCACTGCATATTGGAAAATGGAGATAGGTAGGAATAGGAGGGGTAGGTTTAAAGGAGGAAGGATTCAATAGATTTTGACTCTTCATGTGTGTGTACCATATGTCAACAGAGACCGGGAAGCTTTAATTATGAAAAAATAAATATTGCTGCCAATTATAGACAAATGCTACTAAATGGGTAATATACTCTGATTTGCTATTATTTGTGGGAGGTTTTTTCCTTTTTCTTTTGCACAAATGTTTTTTATATAAGTTATGGGCAGATATCACATTATTATATAAAGACTACCTTTAACGTAAAATGCTTAGGAAAGAATAGAGACATTTCCTGTTATCTGCAAAAAGATTTTTTTATGTTTGCATTCAGTGAAGCTCATTTTCAAAATCTACTTTCTCCATTAATAATTCACACAGATGTATGTTTGTTTTCAGATACGGTCTATTTCGGTGACTTCATTCACTTTTCATCTAATCTCTACTGTTTTGGTTTTATTCTGTTTCTTTGAACAAAATGAAAACCAGCATTGCTCCATTTCTGTATTTTTCTGCAGCAAACCACAGATTTTGAATATTTGTAGGTGGATATTATCATAGGTTATTTATAGTCTATAAGCAGTGTTTCAGAGTCAGTTTCTCACTAGTTCCATGAACATAAATGTTTTAACAAAATAAAATAGTCTGAAATACAGCTGATCTATCATCAGGGAACCCCTTTTGGAAGAATCAAACTCAGTCTCCACTCTCATTCAAGTAAAACATGCATGTGTCAGAAACTATGAAGATGACAGCAATCCTTTGAGCATTGTACATTATGTATGTCATCTGAGAAATTTTTGCTTTACTGCTCATAGGTGTGTGTTTGTGAAGAGGCCTTATTATGAAGAGGCCTTATTACTGGTTTCTGGTGAATTTTGCTTCAGAGAAAAAAAACTGGAACAGTTCATTAGCTAACATGTCTGATAAAGGATCAGTGATATCAATATAACACAGTGCATTAACAGTTTCTTTCTTCAGTGTTGCCTACCATTTATGTGAAATCCAATATGGATAATACACTATTGAAAAGAAATCATGTCAACCTATAATCCTCGGTATTCAATACTGGCAGTTCAAATACAGAATAAACCAGTATGGTGTTATGAAGTCTGTTTAATATGTAGTAAAACAGAAAAAGGGTTTCCACCATGAACTGAGATTACCGTGTGTAAACGAGCACAAACATAATACTGATATGAAGACAAGATGTCATCAGCTGTGTTACTATTCCTCAGTTTTCTAGTTTTTGTGGATAATAACTTCATGGACCAATGCTGTGATCTATTGCTTGCCCTTTCATATTTTCAGTATCTCGGAGGGGGGGGTGCGGTGGAAGAAGAGGAAGAGAAAAAAAAAAAAGAAAAAGAAAAAAACCCACAACCTATTAAATATTGTGTAGTCTTGAGAACATTCTGTCCCAAATGAAAATTGGTTTTGATGAAGAATTTCTGGGAGATGCCAGAACAAAACAATTTTAAAAGGGGTTAGACACCCTGATGTGGTCAGATGTTGTTGTGTCTGCAGTGACAGACATTCAGCACAAGCCAAAATGAAACACTGCATAATGTTCTGAGCTAAGGAAATGGACAGTTAAAAATCAATCTCTATCTCACATTCCCAGCTCTGAACCTGAAAATGACAGCTATTATCCAGATTTATATTTTATCCCAGCTAGAATAAAGCCAATAAATCACTAGGCTTTTGGCTGCTCAGATAATTACAATGCAAGCGGCTGGTATGAGTTGCACCGGGGGGAGATGCTTTCAGAGGGTTAGAGCACAGAGTGGAAAGAATGACAGTGAAAAATGGGCTGATTTCCATGTTGAGATGAGAGCTTATGACATGCAAATCGGTGAACACAGTAACCTGTGCTGAGACCCATCAACCCCCCTCACCAAATACCCAGAAAAGGTAAGTCTGTGTAGTGGAACATCTTTACAAAGCTAATAGCTCACATGAGCAACCATTTGGTTTAAAGGAGGCAGGGGAGTTGTTAATGGTATATTAAAAAATATTCCCATCTGTCTTTGCCAGAAGTGATTTCACCAGTGTCACAATCTTCAACAGAGCTTACTAGTGTGCTTCTGTGAAAACAGAAACACTTTGAAATCTGCTTCATTCTCAGTTATGATTAAATTCTAACACAATTCTAATCATGTCTGTGTATCAGACTACCTAGCAGCAAGAAATTCAGCTATACAAACTTGTCAAGAATATTTGAATGAAGGCACGACCCAAATGTTCCTAAGTCTGTACTGTATGACTGTAATTTCTTTCATTCCTCAAATGCAAATCACAGTTCTCTCTTATGACAAATGCAACATGCGCACTTCAGGGCTCCTCTCCGTAATTGCCCTGGCTCCCAGCCTGAACTACATCTTCCACACTGCTTTCCTGTATGAGGGCTCCTTAGGATCCTGACAAAAATGTTAAGATGGAAGAAATAGCTTTATTATTCTGTATGATTGTCTAATGTATATTTTAAAATTCCAAGAAATGTTCTTAAATAAAAAATGAAAAGTAAATATATGTAAATATCAGAGTATTATTTTTCAACAGCTCTACTTCTATCCTTGGATGAACTGCATAAACCTGTACGTAAACAAACCTAAAAATAGGTATATTTTTATTACTACAAACTTGAGAAAACTATCTCAAATGCAGCTGATAATTCATCTAATTGAAGTTGTCTTGGGAAGTCACAACGGTGGGATGTCCTTATTGTCACAACAGGGATATCTTGTTACCTAGACATAATAATTCGTTATTATGCATTGTTCATTATGTGTTTCAACAACTTGTTTTTTCTTTTGATGCTGTATTTTTTTTTACTGCATTATATAAGACCACCTTTTTATCTTTTTGTAATAAAAAAAATCTGCACATATAGATGTTTATTCTTACCCTTTTGCTTTCTGCTTTACAAGGACTATGCAGAACATCAAGGATGCTCCCATAAATGTAGCAGGAAGACATTCAACTGCAAAAAATGCACCAAGTTTCTATTTAGAACACAATATGGTATCAACATCAGTTTGTTGTATGATAAAAACAATAATACTTGCAGAACACATCACATAAAAATCTGCACTAAGGTAAAGAATAAGTGTATAGAACTTTCCAGTCTACTTGAAATGGTCATTAGTAAAAAACCTTATATGTTCCTCCTCTGTTGGAGCATTAAAATATCGCTATAAAAAGCAGGGGGAAAGCATCAAATGTGAAGGTTCTGCAACTTGGGTGAGATTATACACACCAAATCTCTTTAGTAGTTATAAATGAATGAGATCATACTAACTGTAAAAGAAGATAATAAAATGTAGCTAAGCTGTAAGAAACTAAGACAAAGCCACTACAAGAACATGAAATAATGCCATTACAAAAGTACTTTAAAATCAAAGAATGATAAAACTGAGAAGAGGAAGAGCCCTTAGCTAGGATGGAAAGGGGAATAGGTTGAAATATAGAAGAAAATAGGAGGAAGAAAAACAGGCTGAATAGAAAGAGAGGATGAATTGCGCTGAAACAGAAAATAATGATAGACTTTAAATATCATGCTAAAGGGCATTTCAAAGACAGAGCAGAATAGGCAAATGAAAAGACTGTCCTTGATACTTCTCAGATCTTTACTTGTTTGAGTACAGTCATGATGTATTCACTGCCGAGGCACATAAGGGGTTATAAACACTGGAGGGAAATGCAGAGAAAGCATTTATCTCATTGAACTTTGAGCAGAAGAAATAGAACAGATGAACAACAGAAAAAACATTGGCAAACATTTGTGTACATTACTGCATGAAGGAACAATTTCCCTCTCCTTTGTTAGCTCCTTTAAAGATAAGAAACATAGTGCTAAACATTTTTTTTTTTTTTTTCGTTTCATGGAATTATAAAATGGACTCATGGAATAATCTAGGCTGGAGGGGATTTTAAATGTCATGTGGTCCAACTTTCCTCTGAAAACCCAGTCATTTTACATCAGGTTGCTCAGGGTCTTATATAGTCAGGTTTTGAATATGATAAAAGATGCAGATTCCACAGCCTCTCTAGGCAACTGGTTTCAATATTTGCTTATCCTCCGTGTTAAATTTTTCCTTAGTATTCATTTAGAATTTCCTTTGTTTCAACATGTGTCCATTGCCTATTGTCCTTTCATGTGCACTTCCAAAAAGAGTCTGCCTCCATCTCCACTACACTTTCTTGTTTGGTCATTGTAGACAGCAGTAAGGTTTTGCCTTCACCATCTATTTTTAGGGTGGAACAGTCCCAACTCTCTCAGATTCTCCTTGTATGTCAGGCACTCCAGAAACCTTGTTGGCCTTTCAGCATGACAAATGCATTTCTTAAATTGCAAAATCCACAGTTAGATGAATGAAGACTTGTTTGTATACACAATAAGTAATATAACATGAAATCATATTCCCCAACAAACATTTCCAAAATCATTGCAGTATGCACAGAATTAAACCAATCTATGAACCTCATTAATTCATAACTGATAACTCATTTACAAAACCAACTCTTTCACTTATGAATAAAAGTAGAAATAACATTAGAAGAATATAAAAGGTAGTCTGTATTCCTTATTAATTGATTGAATTTCTCATTTATTTTTCTAATTTAATAAGAGATTTCTTCTCCTTACAGCTAGCTTCTTAATCAATACAGTAATGAATTTTGGCTTATACATTTATTCCATTTATATGGATATTCTGGGGTCACAAATATAATATATTAATTATTAACATTCTATATCTTACTAAATATGATGAAATTAACAGGACTATTTGTAGTATTATAGCAGGACACAGAGACCCACTTGACATGTGATATTATTATTCCAAATTCAGTATCTGGGAAATATTAAAAGGCAAACATTCCAGAAGAACAAAGGAGAAAGTAGTAATAGTGTACATTTTTTTCTTCAAATATATTTTTAAAGTTTTCTGTTTTCTCCCAAACTTTACTAGTCAGTTTGAAGAAATAAGAATATATAGTCTTAAGCTGTAAATTATACTGTAATTTGAACTAAGTAGTATACTTTGCTATTAAGCAACTAAGACTCTATTGTTCTCATGAGCTGAAAATTTAACACATATGAAGATTTTTAAAGTAATTATTACCTACTAGATTATGCTAATAATTACAGTTTCAGAATGTTTGGGTTAGAAGAGTGGTGTTTCATGAAACTATACTTAGCTGGTGTAGCAGGCATAATAAGCTACCACTTATAAAGTGAGATAACCCTGTGGGGTATTTAGGATGAAATGATGTATTATTTCACAAGGATTCTGGATAAGGTCAGTTGCCAGCAGCATGACTTTTTGTTAGAAATCCACCTGGTTAATACATAGGTCCTTTACATTCTCTCACATCTAATATTTACCAAGGTTTTTGTTTTTTTTTTTTAATATTACATTATTATCATGGTCTTAGTAAGGTTAAAAGCAACAGCTTTACCTTATTTCAATAGTTGCTGCAAATTAATAGAATTAGGCAAACAGATGCAAACAGCTTATGCAAGAATTCTGTCCTAAAGAAAAAATAGAGAGGCTTGAGAAAAACGACAACTTTATTAGTGATGCAATATATGGTAATCTATAAGCTAGAGGTACAAAACAATATTTAATCTTATCTTATCTTGTGTATCAGCAATGTGTGATAAGGATTGAAAAGATTTGTGGGCTTGGGAGGTTTTTTGTCTAAACTCTTCAGATTGCTTTCTACTTGTTTTAAAACTATCAGCAAAACTCACTTTCAAGTTAAGGTGATATTAGCATACTCTTTATGTCATTGGTTATTGCCAAATATTTTTGTTTTGGAAACAGGAAATGATCTTCTATAAATCAAGCTGAGAGTTTTCTTTTTCTTCTTTTTTTTCCATCAACATTGTCTGTTAGGAAATGGGGTTTGTTCCCAGGAATTGTCTGCCTCTTGCTTATAAAATGACAAGACAAGCCCAGAGACATTGGAAACCACAGAAGACCAAAAAGTAAAACGTGAGTCAGTTTTGACCTCTCATCTTAGGTCTGAGCACTAAGATGTCCTAGTGAAGTGGGAAAAAAGGATGATGCTATATCACCATCTTTTGACCTTGAATGTGCAAGCAAGTCATTTTATACAGCATTTAGAAGAGGAGTTCTGATTATTTCTTTCACTCCTTGTATGTACACAAAACCCATGTGATTTTAAGGTGGCTGTTGCAGCTTTCTCTCTTCTGCAGTCACTATCTCAATTTTAAACACAGTTGTACTCTATTTCCTGATAAACAACTCAAAAAACAGAAGTGTGATTTAAGTAAATTTTTAATAATGGCAAAATTATTCTTTTTCATTTATGTATTAGATTACCCCAAAAAGATAAATGTTTCTATACAGGAATTCCAAAGTTCTAATTTTCATTGAATACAAGTTCCTGTTTTATATGAAGATGAATTTCCTCACCCCTTTCAGCACAGTGCATGTGCAAGCATCAGAAAAATCCCATTATTGCTACTTGTCAGGTTTCTCTATTATCCCCTCGGGAGCATGCAACACCAGAATTTCCTGCTGCATCCAGATAAACAGATTCTGAACAGCGCTACTCTAGGGTATATATTTTTCTCACACTGAATAAGCAAGAAAAAATTCATGGAATTATAATCAATTATTTTGACTACCAATTTCCTTGAGTGTGGTTGAGCTGAATGAGTAATTTGCAGGGAATCATTCATGGGATTAATTTCCCTCCTCCTTTACTTGTGGAAAATCCATGAGCCATTCCTAATTTATTTGAATTTATTTCTGTCTAGAACAGAACCCCTCTGAAGCACATGAATGTGTTTTCACTGAAGACAACAAACTTTCTGTCAGTGGAACTGCACCTGAGAAATATGTGCCCCGGGTTTTCAAATCTTATGGATTGATCACACACAGCCAAAATTCAATCTCTGTTATTTTACACTTACTAGTAATTTTATGTACATGAATAGTCATAGGTAACATACAACTGAACTACTCATATGCACAAAATTGAGTGTGTGCACAAAAATGTGCAGGACCAGCACTCACAGTCTGGGCCTTGCAACACTGTAATACAGCATTATTTTTCCTCCAGTCCTTTGCAATCCGCTTTCCATCAGGAAAACCATCTTCAATTACTGGAAATAACTTGATATGCATCATTAGATAAATGCCTTTTTAATAAAGAGAATCCAGGTGTAGTGGTAAAATACTATGATTGAATACCTTTAATGTCTCAGTTTCATTAGGCAATGACAGGCTTTCATGCTCTTTTCTTACTTATTCTGGTTGAGTTACCAGCCCTTTCCTGTGGCTATTAATGATGACAGATCATTTATTACTCTATGAGAATACAAACATGTTTCCATCACTGTCTTATATATTTTCCCAACCCCACAGACTGTTAATTTAGAACCTTACGTGCTATCTTGCTTGTAACTGAAACACAACTGAAACACATGCAAGTGCACAATTAATTAAGGATTAATTTCCTAATCACATTTCAGCATTACTTCCCTTTGAAAATATTTCAAGATTTAATACATACTCTACTGATAGATAGTAGTAAACTAAAGTTTTCCCTTTTTATTCACATTAAGCCAAGCTCTGTCTGACTTTTCTACTGAAATTAAAAATGTGAATGTGAGAATAAAAGGTCTTATTCAGATGAATATTACTGAAGGGCAAATGATCTATAGTGGTGTACTCCTGTTTAGAGAAAAGAAACCTTCACCACACTGTCTGCAAGGTTATTCATTAATCTCTGCAGATACCATTTCAGTAATGAGTGGCAAATTTAACGTATGAAGACAATTTCAATATGAAGGAAAATTATGTTTTCTTTACATTAAGGGTAATACTAGCTTAGACTATCAAAATCTAAATGATCTACCTCGTGACAGAGGAATTACTAACCCATAAACCAAAAGTGTTGGTGATGTACTGACAGATAATATTGATTGACTTAGAAAGTTTTTCAACACCAAAGAAAACTGACATCCCAACTTTCAATTCAATAGCTGACTATAGCATCCTCAAAACAGCTCTGCACAGAGAGAGCTGGGCCAAATGTGTAGGATTCCTAAAGTTAATGGTTTTAACCTTCTCTGAGTTTTCTCACTCAGGTTAGTGATTTGCATATAGATAGATATAGAATATGACATGCTATGCAATAAAGAGGGATAGCCTATTATGCATAAAGAACACATATATACATATATACATAAAAGTTAGTCAAACTTCTATAAATTTTCTACAAATGCACCCTAATTTGATGGCTATCTTTGATTTAGCAAGAATTGGTGTACTACTTCTGTTCAGTCAAGGGATTTAGTTTCTAGAATTCAGAATGAGATGTTGTGAGTCTAAATGCGATGTGTACCTAGAAACAATTTGGTGTGTGGCTATATTGATTAGGCTGCCAAGTTGTGCTTTGTTTACTGTTCATGCTATGAAATTACCCTCATGTGCAATGGTGTTAGCAACTCCTGTCTCTTCGGCACCTACAGAAGAAAAGGAAAAACACTGTGCGAGGAACTCTGCTTTGAATAACCAGGCACTACTTGCAAGTTACTACTGATCTCTCCTCAACCCAGTGAAGGGGGGTGCAAGAAAAAACTCTCCCTTTTGTGGGTGCGTGTATTAGGACCACAATCCTAATGCATTAATAGTAAACCAGCCCAGCCCCAAACTTACTCCACCTGCCTGACAGATGATGTGAGGTTAAATATCCCTTTAATCAATAATTAGGATGAGGTTTTGAACAAAAGGATGAATTAAGTCTTCTGTCAGGGAGTCCTCCAAGTCTCTAAACTCTGCAGGGTTTATTTTAAGCATCCTACATTTCACAAAAAATCAATTTCACTCCACTTGTACACAACTATCCTGAAGCCACCTCCAGAGAAATTTTGCAATGACCAAAGATGGAAGTCCTGATGCCCTGAACATCAGTACTATATGAGTTTAATATGTAGTTGGCACTTTATTTTATGATTAATTAATGAAGCACAACACCTTAATCTCTGTGCCACAGTTGCCAAGCTAATTACATACTCTTAATTCCAGCAACCGATGAAATCATTGCTCACTTACCTTGTGAAAATAACAACTAATTTACCATGCAGGAGAGAGTTGGAAACATTAACAAACTGATTAACTGTCACGTATGCAGATACCTTTCTCCCATTTAATGTACTAGGAATATTACAGATCAGTAAAATCTACTTTAAAGAATTAGAAACAAAATCCCACAATATGGAGACAGAGTAATATACATCTACAGCTTTTATATTTTTCATTAAATTAAGAGACAGCAATGTACTTTTCATGTCCTGAACTTACGTGTTGTAAGTGCTTGGTAAGAAATAGGCTTCAGCAGCAAATTGAAATTACCATTTCAAAATGATTTATTTTTCCAAAATAAAAATTACCAGACTTCATAAGATCCTATCCTATTCCATTTCAGAAAAGTAGAAAAATTTTCATTTTCCTTAAACTTATTAAACATATTAAAGGAATCCTTAACACTATGTCTTACGAAAGAACTTCGACAAACAGTGGAATTAAAGAAGCCTAGTTTCCTGTGGAATGGCATCCTTTATCTCTATACTTTCTAGCACAGCAATGCTGGCTTTCTTCTACTGGATTATTTCTTATTATTATAATTTTCCTTCTCTCAAATCCCATGATTTTCAGCCCTCACAGTATCCCTGCTTTGATCCCATGTCTTCTGGGCAGACAACAAATATGTGCAGAGACTGATTTGGAGCTACTGAACACCTTTGTCAACAGATATATGCTTACTGATTAACCTATAGTCCAAGGAAACAGGTTGTTGTTGAAGTCATATTACAGCCTTTTCCTTAGTAAGGGCACTAATTTCAGTTTCCTTCCTCTACAAAGCCAGTAATAGAAATTTTCTATCCTTTGCACCTCTGTTCCCTTGACAGATAGGGTTTAAATTTTCCAATAAGCTCACAAGTTATTTACAGACACTAACAGATAACATGGTAAAAACATCATTTCCTTATGAAAGCCAGATAAAATTACTGAGTTTAAGTGTTCAGTGCATTTTAGTAAAACTTCTTGAAGAACTTCCTGTATTCTATCCTTTAGACCAGTAAGTTATTCTCCTGTTCCATGAATCTTAAATTATCTTCTGCAGAGTAAACAGCTCCAAAGACAGAAAGTGTCCTTGCTTCCTAGTCTAGATATTTGGATGTCCTCCTGTGAAGCTATATGGTTAAAATAATTTAAAACTGAAGAGACAACTATATCCTCAGTCCATATTAGTTTAAAAAAATATTTTCAGTGAGATTCATAATGATAAAACAAATTCTGAGAACATTTTCCATGTCACTTGATTTGGTTTTAGTGCTCATTCTTTGAAAAATGCCGGAGTAAAATTTTGTCCTTGTCATCTAGACATTTTGTCAGAACACATCTGGCTAAAATCTTCCCTGTGTAACCATTACAGGCACTTCTGTTCCATAAGTGAAACCAAGCTCAGCATTTGTTTCACTTCCTTCTTGATTTTTTTTCTTTTAGTCAATACTTCCTTTAAGTTTGGATGGTTTCCTCAATCCCATGAACTTCCCTTTATTCACTTTAAATTCCAACTAAAACCACACTTCAGTAATAGAATACATAAAAAGTAAAGGGGACTACTTATGTGCTTAACATGGGAAAATAAGCTCTATGACAAAAGAATTAGATCTTTTGACTTTTACTTGGTTAGAAAATAATCTTTTCATTTTCATACTTATTTAGGCTTTCAACTCCCCTAAAGATACTTCAGCTCAAAAGATCTGATTGTGAAATGACTTAGCTGTGAAATAAGATGTTTTGTGGGGTTTAGCTTATGATTCAGTTATGTCTGCCATTCCCCTGTGATCTACTTTTAAAAATAATTCACCCCTTGCTAAATTTTCTCTGTACAGCTAAGACAAAGGAGTGCTGTTGTTCTGGAAGGTTCTCTCACATCATTCTCATTTTAATTCCTTAATTCCAAAGGAGCAGCATTTGATTTTGCCATCCTTTAACACACTTATATTCTGTAGAATTTAAAAAACTCAGTAAAGGCATCATGCATACTCAGAGAAGAATCTAAGATGTGGTTTATTGTTGTGGTTTAACCCGGCTGGCAACTAAGCACCACGCAGCCGCTCGCTCACTCCCCCCCCTCCCTCTGTGGCATGGGGCAGAGAATCGGAGAAAAGAAAAAAAGGAAGACCCGTGGGTTGAGATAGAGACAGTTTAATAAGAGAGAAGAATAACAATAGTGATAATAATAATGGTAAGAGAATATACAGAATATATATAAAACAAGTGATGCACAATGCAATTGCTCACCACCCGCTGACCAATGCCCAGGCTGTCCCGAGCGATCACTCCCCCCGAGCCACAATCACTCTGCCCAAGCTGCCATCACTCTGCCCACGAGCAACCGACTAACCCCCCCCGAGCATGATGTTATATGGTATGGAATAGCTCTTTGGTCAGTTTGGGTTACCTCTCCTAGCCGTGCTGTGCTCCAAGCTTGTTATGCACCCGGCTGAGCAGGAGAAGCTCAAAAAGTCCTTGAGTAGTCTGAGCACTACTTGGCAACAGCTGAAAACATCAGTGTGTTATCAACATTCTTCTGGTACTAAATCCAAAACACAGCACTATGCTAGCTTCTATGAAGGAAATTAACTCTATCCCAGCCGAAACCAGGACATTTATGAATGAAAATGGTTCTGACTCCATAATCAAACCTGAAGTGAGGTTTCAAATAAACTCCTTTGCTGTATTGGGTCAACCTGATTCCAGCACACCATGGTTTTGAATTCCCAAGACACTGAGGGTAAGACTAGATGAATGAATTATCACTAGGTAAACAAGGACAACACATTTCCTCAATCTACTATCGTGTGCCTCACATATTTTTAATTTGTTGCAAAAGTAAGTAACAATCATTCTGCTGACAATTCTCAATTACATTGAAATCAACAGTACTCAGGTGATAGCTTGCAAAGGGGTGTCATCACGTTCAATTTACCTCAAAATTTTTTTTACATGTCTTCACATGTTGTGTAAGGACACAGCTGTTTAACACTGGTTGATTGTGGAATTACAGATAAGCATGCGTCGCTCATAAATGCCTAAGTCCTTTAAGGTGCCAGCTCTTCAGTAGCATTTTGACAATTTCTGATGCTACTTGATACCCATTATGAACTGAGTCTTTGTAAGCCTGCAAACATTTCTGTTCATGACAGAGCTTGAACTTGTACTGTTTTTTTCTCATTTCATACGTTTGTACACATTAATGAAGTGATAAAATGAAGTCATTGCTGCTTCAAGACTCTTTTGACTAGTCATGCATGGCCTTGTTTACATCTTTGACTTTAGTGACTGGTGGCACCCTGCAATAAATAGGAACTGAAAGCTCACCTGTGTTTACATTAATCAATTAAACATGAATACATAAAGAAAAACAAACTAACCACAAAAAACCCAACAACAAACCAAACAAAAAGCAAACAAAAAGAAACAATTGAAATCAGTGGAATCATGATCGTATAATAGATACACAGATTCATGGTGTAATAGTGGTTTAAGATTTGCATAATGGTTAGAGAGGGGAGGGTGATACACCATGGTCAAGTTGGAGCTTGAGGTCTAAACTTATGACAAGGACTATTTCTTGTGGTCTTTCGGTACCTATTCATTCATAAATGTATGTGGTGACCAGATGTGATAATGTTCCATAAATTCTGTATGTTCCATTGCCTACAGGAAGTGTTTCTATTGTGAAAGAATAATCAAGTAATAGCTAAGTAATTTTTTGTCTTAATGCTTGTGTAAAAAGAAATAACTTTATCTGCTCATTCTTTCTTTGAACTGTTTAACATTTCAGATAACACTTCCTTGGTTTTAGCCAGTATTACCTAAAAAGATATGATTTTAAGTTTTAATTTTAGAGGCAGTATAGTTAAAATTCTATGACCCACAAATAAGTATTGAAATTTTGTTAGGAAATTAAAAATATAAGATAACCTTTAGAGTGTACCAGCAAAGTGCGTATAATTAATATCTCAGAAACAAAGTACTTAATTTCATTCATTAATTATAACAGTAAAAAATTGCAGCAAAACCTTAAAATCCTGGCACTCTAATTTCAGGGACATTTTGGTCACCGGTATTCAATTCTTATTGTTGGGTATAGATAATATCCTCCAAGGAAAACAGTTGATCTTCTCTAATTGAAATGAGCTTCTAGAAGGAAATCATAGAAGATTATGTGAGACAAGGGCTCAACATTGCTTTTAACACTGGTATATTTGATGTTTGAACAGTAGGAAAAATCTGTTTTCTTCTAAACTAATACTGATAAGCAAAGAATTCTACTTTCTGTAATATTATTTCAAATTCAAATAATTTAAATTCACTGTTATGGCTTGGGAAATCTATGCAGAAGGGAAAACAGAAGGAGAAAGAGCATGTGATGAGTATGATTACATAAGATATCCAGTAATTCTTGTTTTCCAGATTCCCTGTTGTCCAAATTAGATAATCATGTTTTTTCTGTGTTGCTAAACAAATAAATAATATGTTTGCCTTTCTCACATTTCTTATTTCCCAGTATCAATCTCCTAATTCAGATCTTGAAACAGAAAATTAATTGATTGATGTTTTTTTTCTAAATGTAGGCTTTCTTTCAGAGGATGGAAGAATTAAAAGAGTGCCAGTTAAAAACACTATGATTCCCAATCCTGCTTGGTATAAGGCAATTTCTGGGAGATGCTGAACATCCTCATTGTAAGCAAATGTCTTTGAGATATTACAATATCTGAAAGATCAAAATATTATATACTGAATAATTAAAGTTTAAATGTGAAAAAAGACATCTTTACTCTCTCCTAACTTTTCATTTTTTCTGAAATATTTATTAAGTGCCTAAAATTATTTTGCAGTGTCTGATTTTTTTTTCTGAAAGTAATTTCTTTAATTATATAGAAATAGTATTTTATATTCTTTTTGCCAGGTTATCACAGCAAGTGTCTACATTATCTAAGAAATATAATGAGACTGCCTAGATCAATGTGAGGTGAAATTTAAGGCCCTACTTCACCCTACTTACCATTCAATTATTTGATCATCAAAAGTCTAAGCCTAGGCAGACTGAAAATTTTCTTAGATGCCTGAATGCTACCTCACAAGACACAGATTTTCCCCAGCCTGAGATGAGCATTTAACAAGCTGTAATTTAGAGGTAGGAGGGAAATACCTGAAGAGGCCTGGTCTCTGCATATGCTAAAATATGTTCCTCATCTTCCATTAATGGAAGGAGTTAGAACATAAAACTCCCACTTTCCAAGAGAACATCCTAACTGCAAGGCATTAAGGGAACATTTTTTGCCATACTTCTTGTAATCATTGTAACTACACCAAAAAAAAAAAAAAAAAAGGAAATCAGACAATTATATCTAGTAGGACGGAATGTTTTGGAGGAGGGACCTGTATTCAAGAGACCACCTATTCATTTTACACTGAAGAGCCATGCACAAAGAATATAAAAATAATGGGAATCAGTCCAAGATTGTTTCTTCCATGTTTTTCATTTGCCAGATGATGCTACAGGTCTCATCAAACATGAGACTAGTGAAGGGCCAAACTGAAGTGTCACAATCTAGGTGCTAGCCAGGAGACACAGAGGAAAACAAAGGTATCAAAGGCCAAAAAAACTGTGTTAGGGGATGGTGGGAGTTAGTTGATTTCCAGTTCCCCATGTGCCTAGGACATTTGTTGGGGATCTGTCATAATGTGAATGTTGAGAGGATACAACAGCAAGTAGATTACAAGTTTAAGATACAGGGTTATGACAGAAATAATCAGTGAATCTCAGCTTGACAGCAATTCACCCCCATGGCCATCAGTTGGTGTATGGTAATATAATTAAAGTTTTGGCCTATATATGCGATGAAAGATTTGAAGGGGAGCTTTTGGAAAAATATGTTGGTTTTCCACTTAGATTTTCTTTTTTTGCCTCCTGACATCCATTTCCCTGGAATATAAAGTTTGTGCTTAAAGCAAAGTTAGGCATTTTGTTCAAAAAAAAATAAAATAAAATTAAATTAAAAAAACCAAACCAAAACAAAAACCCAAGTGGTTGCCTTGTAATTTTGTAGCAGATAATTTCCCTCTTTTCTGCTATTCTTTCTGCTTCTGACCTCCTTTCCTTATCCTCTATGATTAGCAACATTTGACATTGCTTCAAACCCCACCTACATTATACAAAATTACCATGCTGGAGGTAGAAAACGGCAGAGCTATAGCTCCAGCATGGTTAAAACATGTTTTGATCATATGAGCTCTGTGGTAACATTGAATGGTAGCAAGGTAACATCAAACAGTGCTTTAAAAGTGTCGGAGCACTTCTATTTTGTACATGTCCCAAATCTCTCTATTTACAAAGATATAAAGTGCACATTGATGACTTTATTTTTCCAGCCAGAGTAGATGCTTCATGCAGTAGACACAAAAACAACTGCAATACTATAATGAATGCAAGAATTTCCTTTTCCTGGTGAAAATCTTGGAGGCCCTCAGAACTCCTGCACCCTACTGCAATAAAAATCTGCCTGGTGTACAGCATATCAAATGCTTTCAGGATATAGTTTTAGACTGAAGATACATTAACAGCTATATGGTTAGGTTCATTTGCATGTCTCAGGTAGTCATGCCTAGATAATCTTTCTTATAATTCCAATGATATTAATGGGCTTTAAACATTAAAAACAAATAATAGCATCTCCAGTGCTGGAATTCAATCCCTTCTAATTCTGTCTCAACTGTTTTTCCTTTATTTACACAATCTGTAAGTAGTACTGAACATTGCATAACTGCTTCCTAACAAGTTGCTGCCCTGCCAAGAAGGGGACAATAAACTTGTGCCCCAGAACAGTGTATTCTGAAAGAATGTAAAGACTTTCTAATGAAGCTGACATGAGAATTGAAACAAATGACGCTCAGTGTCATAATTTTGATCAGCTGTGACTGTATTTCCTGGGACTCTTTTTTTTTTCTTTGAAACCACAGAATTTTGTGCCTAGTGTGAGCTCCACTTGACTTACTTCAAAGTTGTAAAGTGGTACTTCTGTCCAACTGAGAGCACACACCGTTTAATGAGGATGGAAGCCAGTAAGAGCATTTAAGAAATTCCAGTGGTGTGCAGTATATATATCTTCCTTCAGACAACCAGTTTTTAGAGCATATAACAAACTTTAAAAAAATGAAAATGTCTGTCTAATTGCTTGCAAATGGAAGAGCTATTAATTATGGTAGTTTTTGTGGGGTTTTATATTATTTTTTAAATGAAACAATTGACAAAATTAATTGCAAATATGTGTGTGCTGACTCGTAGTTTAAAATTATATCCCTCCATAAACTCTTAATTTACATAAACTTTTCTTTGTCAAAGGTCTTAATTATCCTGGGGATGGGTTGAGAAGACCTCATCTTCCACTTTTGGCTAGGAAGCTGACAGGACCAATTATAAAAAAAGCTCACATTAAAAGCTAAACAGATATCTTTTGCACAATAATCAAAGCTGCCACCTTCTGTGCTAGTGCTTAGATATTTCCTGCCCTTCACTCACCCTTTCCTCCTTGCTAGGTTGTAGCTTCTCACCTCATATATTATCAAGATTATCCAAAGGGTTGGTATTACTCTGGCACACAGAATTCATAAAAAATAGTTCTCTCTCTTTTTAATCCATCTTGGCAGTATTCCTGC
>NW_009259877.1:1062104-1114603 GCF_000687185.1 Egretta garzetta | reverse complement strand
ACATCATATTCTGCATGTCCAGAGAGTAATATCTAAATTACTGTTCAACCCTCAGAGAACCCAAAGAGTATTCTTTCCTCTTGGATATGTCTCTTACTGTCCCAGGAGCTAAATCAGGAGTATATTTTTGCTTCCCCTCTACTGGCTGATGAGTGAAAAGGAGAAAAAAAAAGATGATTTTTACTTATTTCTTAACCACAATTAGAAGAAAGTCAACTGGTCACAACATACCTTTAAAGGAAGGAATGGTTTCCCCTCCCACTATCTAAATTTATCTTTTACTGGAAATAGATTTGGCCTGTGGCATCAAATTTTAATTTCCCATTTCAGCTGTTTCTGGCATGGGTGAATGAAACTGTAGTAGTTCATTCTTCTTTTCCCAAAAAGGGAATAGAGTCCCAAAAGCCACAGAAAAAAAAAAAAAAAAAGAAAGAGAAAACTGATAAATTCCACTTAATCGTTAGATATAAGTTCCTGCTTCACTCTAGAGCTGTATAGAAGAACATTGGCCAGAGAGCTGGTTGTTTTTGGGTTTTGGTTTTGTTTGATTTTTTCATATTATTATTATTTTCCTGAAATGATCAACTATAAAAAAGTCAACAAGAATAACATGACTGTGCACATTTCATACAGCTATTGTTTCAAGTTTCCTTTCCACAGACCAAGGGAACTCACCAATGCAGTCATGTCCCCATCTTTGCAAATGTAAAGACTATAATGTAGCAGTTGAAGTGACGGATTACACTGAACTGGAAAATTGAAGGTTAAGTCTTGGGAAGATTTTAAAGTCCAAATAACAACAGATAAAAGTAAACGATTTTTTTTTTTTTTTTCCAGATTGTGATACCAAATCTTACTTTGTGGAAAGCAAGACAGTTGTGGTAAGAAACCAGATTTAAATAACAAAAAGAATATATTCCTTGAGCGATATAATCTTCTGAGAAAATGACACTGGCAACCAGTGTTTTTGCAGCACTTCAATTTCTTTAACAGGTGAAAATGTAATTCCTATTTTTTCTAGTTGTTGGAGGGAAACAGATGGCATAAATGAGATGCATTTCGCTTGACACTGACCTTTCACTGGACAACGTAGGGCATCCATCTGCCATCCTGTTCTCAAATTCCTGTATCACAGCTGAAACATACAAGTATAATCCCATAAATATTTCATAACTCTTTGCAAGAAAGAAATGTCAGGTTTGAATTAAATGCATTCAGATAACACCAGGAAATATTATGATATGGAAGAAGTATAGCCAGTTACAATACAAGAAAAAACATGCAAATAGTTTGGTGTTTCCCAGAAACTGACTGTCAGCAAAGCCTTTTATTTTAAACTGTGTGCATGAAGTTTATTTCCATTGCTAACCCTTTTCTGAACTCTCTTCCCATGACAGCAAGAGACTTACTAGAATCCTGGAATGGCAGTACGTACCTAAATTAGCCTTATCTTATTTCTCCAGGTGTTTATGTTGGGCACATGGAGTGTTTGCTTTTATTCTACCATGTTGTAGGAGTGGATGGAAGGATGGACCAAAAGGTGCTTCTTCAGTAAAGGCCACAAGCAATAATATTCATTGCAAATAACATCAAAACCTCTTCCTCCTCTCTTTCCTGCTACTGTCAAATGACCACTACCCTTCTGTCACTTCTTCCTGTTTGCTCTTGCCAGTTTGATTTTCTCTGGCTCTATTTTGTGATTTATGATTTGGGAAGAGGCTAGTAGGCAGAAGGATTTCTTCTTTTGATGCCAAGATCTTTTAAAGCACATCTACAAAACCAGATCTTTTCAATTGCATGCTAGGTCCACCAGCATTGAGACAGTGGGTATAACCCAGTCCCAGGCTATCTCTTAGGCACAGAAGCAAAAATAAATACAGGTGTATATTTTCTCACTGAAACTGGCAAATATCCTCCCAGCTGTGGCTATACACAGACCGAGTGCGCAGCTACATAAACATACCATTCCTTAATCATCTTAGTAAAGCTTTTCTTTGCCTATTTACTTAGAGTTCTTTTTTTCTTGGTTATAGACAGTCCAGATAAGACTGGACACTGTACCCTTTGCTCTGGGATCAAAAGTGAGTTTTTTGTAGCTGCATTACAATGAGGTCTCATGTGGGTTCTTTTTGTGATGGACTTGTCCAGTTTGGCCTTTCTCTTCCTCAGTCATTTTCAGCAGATGAACCCTCGGTTTGTAACAAAAAATTGTATTACAGATGTGCTATCATCTTGTACTTTTAATAGCTGCATTAATTCCCAATTTTAGAACTCCAGTCCTCAAGGCCACCCAGTTCTTTCTAATATTTCTGAGTTAATAATCTTCCTTGACTTTATTAGCATGCACTTTTCAAGCCATGGTCATTTTTGAAAATATAATATAAAATAAGAAAACAGAATGATCCTTCAGTAACCTATCCTTTCAGTGTTACTTGTTACTCCTTCCCCTTTGACCAATTCCTAAAGCAGTTGACTGTTTTTGTGTTAATTCCCTTTTTTGCCTCCTAAGTAAATTTCTCTAATAACACCATATAAAATACTTCAATGAAATATTGTAGTGAACTCCAGGCAGTTTATATTTATATTTCCCTTTTCTAGAAAAATACTTTATGAAGGAAAACATCAGTTTGTTTCAGTGTAATCTATGTAAATCCATGTTGTATTTAAGCTCCTTTTCCATTTACAGACATGTCTTTTGCTGTTCTTTACTCTCATTCCAGCCTCCTATTTCATATATGTATAGCCTTGAGATCATGCTACCGTGTTTTGTCTCAGTCTTTCCCTTCCCTCTCCTTCCCCCCTTTCTTTATTCAAAATAAATACTGCACTCACTACTTCCAGTTGTGAAGTATCACCCTACAGATGATAGATTTATTAAAAATAACTGCTGCCAGGCCTGAGATTTCATCTGTCAGCTCAGGTGCAGAGCTTATCAGGGCTCCCTGCCCTGAGTGCACTAAGCAATGTAAGCTTCGTTTCCACCTCTGTTGTTATTTCTGTTTCCTTGTCACTGCTCTCATGAGCCTTCTTGCCTTTCTCTCACGCTCAATATCTTTGCCTTTATCAGAACATGAGACAAAGTATTAATTCAGTTTGGGAGCCACCTTTATCTTTTAGCTGTATTCCATTCTCCATCCTTTTTCTCTTTGTTATTTATATGGTTGAAGAATCTTTTGTTATTTTTTGTGATATTCTTTGGGTACCATGATGATAAAAGTATAGAGATATATAAGAGATTAGGTGGATTAGAGAGACAGACAGATTTCTTAGTGTCAGAACTATGCTTACATTCATTTCTTCTCCCTGGTGCTAGCAAAAATGATCAGACTCTCAGAGAGGAAAGAAAGGCCTTTTCTGCAGCCTTGGTTTAGCACTGAATGTGAACAGGATGTGATTAAATAAAGCTGTGCAAAATACAAAACCTTGGGCTCATGTGAATTGAACAGTCGGCTCACCACAAACATAGCATGAGCTTGAGGATAATTACTTTTCTGCAAAGGAGCATCTGCTCATTTTGAAGCAGGTGGGGGTGATGCTGTGAATGATGTTAGGTATTAGAATCTGCTACTAGTTGAAGTTTCATAATGTAGCCTTCTACCTTGGGCAGCCTCCCTTTCCTTCATGCCAACATCTCTTTTCTTCCACAAAAGAGCTTGTCAAGGCATTGCATTTAACTTAAACTTTAATTAGTGTCCATATTCTTTCCTTTCTTCTCATCTGTTCCTAGATATACTTGAAATGTACTGAATGCCCTTGAGTTGTATCCTTCATCCCAAATGGTTCTTGACCCCACTGCCTTGCAAGTATTGATGTTTTTCAACTATTTAAAAAAAAAATAAATCTAAACCACTTAAGTGTATTTGGGCTAACAGTTTTTGAGAAGATTTTGAAATACTCTTACCAAATGTCATTCATTCCAGTAATGAGAATATGCTAGCAAGGGAAAAACAGAGTCACTAATCATGGGCAGGCAATGTGCAGCACAGGATAAAATCTGGGATCTGTATTCTCAGATGAGTTTATACACTGTTGTTCTGCTTAAGCTGAAAGCAACAGCATTACTAAAGGAAAATGCTGAATACCAAAATTATAACAAGGCAACTCTTGAGGTCTGCACTATTTTAATTTGTCTGTAATATACAAAAAATGACCAGACTTTGTAATATTATAAACCACTTTCAAACACCATGTTTACTACATGCAAGTACATTTCTGTTGTTCATTAATTATAATTTCAGGCTTCATTTCACAAATGAGGTCATATCAGGAACTGACTGACCTTTTCTACCATAGCAGATAGGACAAAATTTGACTAAACTACATGGGGTAATATTAGATACCCAGCCATGATAACTCACAATTAATCCAGGTGCAGTTTATTTTCTTTCAGACAGCAAATAGCCAATACTCTGTTTCAAGGACAGTAGGAAAAAGAAAGAGACATTTTAAATCATACTTTAAAAATAATTTTGGGTTTTTTTCTCAAAAAAAATCTGAAAATAAATTTTTCATTTTTGACTCTAGGAAAAGAAATCCTCTGAATATACGGTTTTCTCTGGAGGAAGCGAAGGATGGGAAACAGGTTCTCCTGTTAATGAACTGGGGTAGATTAGGGAAGCTGGTTGAGTTTTTTATGCAATTCCTGTTTGCTGTCTTTGAGTCATCCCACTGTTGGTGCTACCTCATCATCTTGGATATTTTGCACTTCAGATAACCTCTAATCATAAAGACCTCATGTAACATTGCAGGAATTGTAAAACAGAACTTGTAGAACATTGCTTTGTAAGTGGAAAACCGAAGTGTTTCCAAACAAAACTCTCCCTTGAAATGTTTTATCTTGTCCTCATAAAGAAGATAAGGCCAAAAAAAAAAAAAAAAAAGAAAAGTGAGCAAAGGTCCAACTAGAAAGGATAAATCCTAAATTAATTTTATATAGCATATCTATAGCAGTAACTCTGAAATCAAAGGTCTATGATATGAGTGCACAGGATGTATAGTACCTATCAGATGAATAATTATATTATAACTGTGATGGTCTTTCATTAGTTTCTGTATCA
Source organism: Egretta garzetta (assembly GCF_000687185.1). Lineage (NCBI taxonomy): Eukaryota > Metazoa > Chordata > Aves > Pelecaniformes > Ardeidae > Egretta > Egretta garzetta. The sequence continues at coordinate 1,109,546 of NW_009259877.1, read as the reverse complement.
AGATATGTATGAATATGTAAGAATTAAATTATTATGCACAAAGAAGAAGAGCAATTAATTTCTATTTCAAGGAATTATTTCAGTGTTGTTTAAGGATTCATTCTGACAATAAGAAAGCCCTTACTGCATGTCTGCGTTTATGTTGAATGTTGTAGGTATGAATATATTGTAAATCTAATGTTTTAGTGGCCATATATTTTAGATAATTTTGAAGCCAAGAAACTTTATATATAACTGCAGAAGTATTTTCACCAATTATGGGGCTGCAAAATCTCTGTTCATTAAAAAGTGTTATAGTAGCCGTTCTGTGGTAGTTCAATAAAGTGAGTGTTTATTCTAAGAAGAAAAAGAAAAAAAGTAGTATCTCTGTAGCAGTGACTCACTAAATAGCCCTGAAGAGCTACTATACGCAGTGAAATTCACCTAAGATGTCAGTGCCAAAATTAATCTCTAAAGTCATCCTTAAAAATTTATTTGAGGAAGGTTGATATACCAGGCATTTCAGCTCATTAATTTGCAGTGTCATTGTCACAATGAACACTATAGACTCCTCTTTAATATGATGGTAATTTTCCTCTGTTGTTTTTACAGTCTAGTGAAGTACTAACAAGCCTCTAAAATCTGTCTACTTTAACTGATGATCAGAAAGTGAATTTATCTGACTGCTGACTTTCTAGAGGAATCTACTTTACAAAACAGAAAATGAATTGTCTTGGAGATGTTACTACTTTTCAGTGTTGAAATCACATTCACAGATGACAAGCCTGAATCAGTGGTTTTAAAGCTTCTTTCGGTTTTGGATGTACAAAATAAATATCCAGTGGGAGTCCCGTTATGAATTTGGTGTTCATCAGCTGGTATAAGTAGTGCTTCCTGTTATGGTCACCTTCTGTGGACCTCTTAATTGTGCAGTATCTGAGTCCCATAGATTGAGAACCACTGTCCTGGATCAGCATCCCATTTCCTCAGGCAATGTTCAGAATAGACCAGAGAGGAGTTCTTGCCCTAGAGTGTTCACAGTCTACTTCCTGTTGAAAAAAAGTGAAAGTTTTTCAGCTTGTCTGAGGCAGAGCAGATTTTCTCTCACTCTTGGCCATTTAAACACAAATTAGGCTTTGATTCTGTAAGTCTTTATATGATGTGCAGCAAAATATAAACTCGTGAGCAAGGCCAATGCTGGGCACAAATGTCATATAGAAGATGCTGTTCACATTTTTTACTGTGCCCTCCCTTGAGTGAGAGGATGTGCTAAACCAGAAGCCCCATAGTGGCCTGATCTCTGACATCATCTGAATATGCTGGATATGCTGATCCAATATCTTGCTGAGAGCTCTATTCTTTAACATTGAGATGGCTAACTAGAAGTGTTGAGCAAAAATTCTGTAAAGAAAACTAGAGCTGCTGAGACAGTATCATCACAAGGTCGTGATTTGCCCCCAGTCCAGGATAACCAGAACTGCTCAGTCAGAGACCTGAACAAGGCTTCTGCTTGTACAGATATCCAGTCATCTGCGAATGAGCAATCAAATGAGCCTTTTGCCTCAAAGATGACATGAGCTAACATGGGCCTCATTAACATCTCTGAAAGTCCAAGCTGTTTACCACAAATGTTTGTCTTTCTCCCTAATTCTTCTTCATCTGGATAAATAATGGAGATGTACAACTGATAAACAGAATTAAAATAAAAGGCTAAAGAGGACAATAAGATTCTGTCACTCCTCTGTCATCCTGAAGAGGGTCAAACAGTTCTCTGCACATTTTCTGCTTCCACTAAATAATAAAAGATCTAAATCTAAGCCCATAACTATTTCTATTTTTAGCCCTAAGTCAAAGGGACTCCAAGAGTGCTATGGGAAACTACTCTTACTTTCAGACTCTTTAGGCTTTATATATGAGGTTTCATAAGAAAAGCAAGGACTACGCAAGGATCCACTTGAGTGCATAAGTTGATAGCTGAGACGGCAATATCCACAAGTCTCCTCCAGATGATTAGCACATGGTACTGAAAGCTCAACATGCAAAAGGCAAAATTAGACGTAAAGCATGCTACTTCTGGCTCACCTGCTCTTTGAAGACTATTGCTAACAGCAGCAGAAAAAATAAACCCAAACAAAACCTCAACAAGTCTAACAGAGGAAAACAGAAACCAGAAAATATCTGTGATAAGGTAAGGAAACTGTAAAACTTAGGAAAGTATGGAGGAGTCAGTCTGTTTTTAATAGTGGCATCTCACAAAAGAATTAACTAGTTTGGATTCCAGTGTTAGCCAAAGCCCTTTCATAAGTCGGCACAGCACAAAAAAAAAGGATTTTCTAGCTTACTGTGCCTAGAGGCACTGAAACTCCCATGAGATATTCCAAGATTTGTGGGCATGAGTGTGCCGTCAGAAGAGTATTAAATCATTCGGCAGCATGGGGTGGATGAGAAGGGTGCTTCAAACAGCAAACTCAGTGGGGTTTTCTAGGTATATGGTTCACATGCACAGGGGAGAGCAAGGACTTTCAATTCCAAACCTGAGAGTGGTGTGGGGAAGAGGAGCTGTCTTTTGCTCAGTCACACACCTTAACATGAGGTGACAGCAATCATGGGAAGTCTGAAGCTGCTGGTAGCAATTTTTTTGAGCCATTCTATTTCCACAAGATTGAACAGTTTACTGTCTAGTTCGAGTAGACTGAAATATCCCCTGTCTCTGGGGGCACATCTCTGGGGACTTCATGTTGTAGTAAACTGCCTTCTGCTTTGTCTGAACCCTGACCAGTAGGTCCATGCCAGTTTAACTTGGAACAGAATAATTGCCTATAAATCAAAGTAAAGTCAGATGTACTATCCAACAAAAAGTCTACTAACTATAGAGATCTCCTAAGAAGCTAGAATTAGAAATGTTTATCCATACAGATGTATGAGAGACCATCTTTGTGTTGCTATCTGCAGCCAATTTGTGGATGGCTAAAAGGATTCTTTATGAATTATTAATACTAGACAATGCACTCAGTCTTTTGTATTGCATTAAAAATTTACACAACTACTACATTGTACAAGCAAAATCTTATCTCTGTTTCCTGCAAAGAGTCTACATGCTTGCTTGAAAAGTAGCTGTTATAAAACAAACAAATCACCTTTTGCCCATGTTTTTCAGGGTATGAGCTTTGATATAGGCACTAAGATCTTTCTTACAGTGATAGATAGTGATAAATATACCTTATTAGAAACAAATTTAATTAAAATTATGATAAATCAGAGCCCTAATGAAGAAACATAGGCATAAACAAGACAATCCATTACACTACCATAAACTCACACCCATAAAACATTCTTGACAAGTCTGTAATTTAGGACAGTTTTCTGTCAAAGATCTGTAAATCATTAACCTATTCAGTAGCACATTTATTAACTTTAGCAAACCTGAAATGACTTAAATATACTTTCAGCAAACTATCAGGTACTGTATTCCTCCTTTGCAAGGATTTTTTAAAGATAATACATTTTTTTATTTAGCAGAATAATCTTTCATTTTACTTTCTATTTTGCCTTCTTTTTATCTACCTACAGCTTTTTACATTGATTAACATTGTGGATTTTTTAATTTATTTAACTACCTTTCCAAACTGTTTATAAAGGAAGATTATGATGTACTTTTTAATTGTTGTTGAATCTTAATTTACACATCAGATCTTCAATATTGAACAGGCTTATCCAGATTCTGATCTCACTTACTATAAGTGAAAAATTTAATTTCATCTGTGTTCTGCTTTAGTTATTATCTGCTTAACTACTAGTTTGGGCCATGCTTGTGGTCTTCCGACTCACACTGAGGGGCCAGATGTAGAAGAGACTTATCTCATGTTAGTATGAGATTATCTGTGTAAAAAAAAAAAAAAAATCACTTAGCATAGAAATGAAATACTCACAGTTTGACCCATATTCACCATGCAGAGTTGCCAAAATTGATACAGACAATTCAAGGCACAGAGTAGCACTTAATGGGACTTATCCTCAGTAGCATGAATTGGCAGAGCTCCACTGACTTCAGTGAAGCTATTGCTAGATTACATCAGCTGAAGATCTGGACCAGAGAGTGAAAGGGTGACAGAAGTAAATGCTTTACATTAGATTGTTGCCACTGGACCATTTCAAATTAATCTTGCTTGGTTCTTGTGACAGATCAAAGATTGCAAAGAGAGTCTGTAATGTACACACAACCATTTGTGTTCTGAGCTGTAGAGAGAACGGGAATTATCTGATATATGCCATTCCTACATTTCCGCAGAGAGCAACAATAGTAAAGAACAGATAAAAATTAAACAAACAACTATTTTTCTCCAATACCATGACTGCAATATGACCTATGTAAGAAATTTAACTTTTGAATACTTGAAAACATGTAGAACAGTTCTTGTAAAAGAAGTGCCCTTTATTTAAGGGTGGGTTGGCTTTCATTTGCTGTATGGTGATCTTGTGTGAAAAGCTAGAGTTTTTCTACAGCCATAGTGGAAAATCTAGGAGTACACATAACACTGGATGACAGACAATAACTATGTGGTCAAGTCTTCCAGAGTTCATGGCTATTTCATAACATTTTTCATTTCAGAAAACTGTGAATTAAACAGAAAGGATAGAATTTAGTATTATGTGTGATTTCTCTTCCTCTGAAAGGAACTAATCTAATTACTGTGAGCCACTTTTTTCATACCTTTAAGCTATTTCCAATCTGCGTATCCAAAATTTATACTCATTGACAAGACAATACAGAAGAAGAAATAACGACTTAAGATGTTGTCACACTGCCAGTAGTATGATGAAAAGGGAGGAATTTAAGAAATACCAAATATTTTAAGAACAGTTGCCTGGGCATATTTGTGGGGATTTTGTGTGTGTGTATGTTTTTATGTGTGTGTCCATGTTTCCTGGTGGGAAATATTAGCATTATGCAGTTATTCATCTGGAATACTTTTAAATATGCATTTAAGTTCATCTCTCCATAAGCTTAAAGAACATGAAAACTAAAAATATACCTGAACTAAGATTCCTGTTTAATGCCTTCTGAGGATAACCACAAACTTCCACCGTATATCCTTACACGTCTGTTTCCATTCATATATGCATTCAGCAGAACCATTGAGATCTTGAGCACAAGAAAACATCATCTGATTATGTTTAAATGTAATTTTGCATTATTGGTTCTCCATTTTCATCTTACAGCTCTGGATATCCCAGAGAATAATTTTATTGATTTCTTCTCTTAGGTAATACACCATCAGTTCTAGACTAGTATCTTTTTAAAATAAATAAATATGTTTGTGAAGCACTCAACAGGTTTTTAAGCACTAAATAAATCATAGCTTCCTGTCTGGTAATAATCCCATGAAACAACATTTCTCATTGCTATTAACAAAAAATGGCAGCCTCCAGGGTTAACACAGCTGTCTGCTTTGGGAAATTCTCAGAGAGTCTTGGATTTTTTCTCCTCTATTTTTTTAAGATGTTGCTTAGAATTACATATTTACCTCACATGATCTGATTAAACATATATTTTTCTTTATCTATTTAAGTTAAATAATTTCTATTTTCTTTCAAACTTAGTGAGATTTCTGACTGAATGAAACCTTATACTGTGAAATAAAGTAATGTTCTGGAACCTGAGGCCTGCTGTATGTGAACTTAAGTATGACAATAAATGATAAAATGTCATTAAAACTCATATCATGAGCAAACACCACAGCTATAACATTGAGCAAAACCCTTCCATTTTATAGTGTCTTTTTTTTTTATCTCTTAGCTGAGACAGAACAGATTTCTTACAGACAATTGCTTTACTGGACATAAAATAGATGACTTCTCAGTCAAGCAGGCTTACATCTCCACTTGAAGATTTGTCTACAAAATGTTTAACTTATGTATTTGTTTTAATTTTATTTAATTTATATTTTTATTTTACTTTTCTTTAGCATTGAAGTTTCAACTGTTCCATTCAGCAAGCACTGGTTTTAAATTATGTAGTCCTATGAAAATGAAAATATTAGCACACTGTAAACTATCAATGCTTTTAATACATTTTACCATTTTATTCCAATAATAATGTTAGAGAGAATCAGTGTAATCACAGAACTTTCTATAGCCTCCTGACAACATTTTGGGTTCTACCCTTTAGTAGAAATTTAATGTTAATGAACAGATGCCAATTTATCAGCATTAATACAACATTGCTTTGTGAAGCCATCAGCACCTCAGAAATTTGTGAGACTGATGTACCAATGCCAAAACTCTCTGCATTCTGGCAAGAAGACCACTGCATTTACACAGGAGCACCGTTTTCTTCCCAAACTACAAAAAAATACAATTTAGAACATTTTGTTCTTCTGCAATTTGTATTTCCACAATAACATGTAGAAGAATATGGACACAGATGGGGCCAAATAATTACATTTCCCAGAAAAACTCAAACATTCCAAGCTTAATTTTGCCCTATTGACTTTCTGAATTATTTATGCCGAAATACATTATACTGTAAGCTTTTCTATAGGCCTGTGACTCTTTACAGTACTACTACCCAGTTCTGAGAAGTCAGAAGGAGCAGTTTTCAGTTAGTGAGTTCACTCGTCTGGATTCTTGTAATTAGAAAGTATTTGCATTATCCTAAAAAAATATTCCTTGTTTTTTAACTTCTGAAATTATTTTCTTGGGTTTCATGTCTTTAACGCACATCAGTGACAACCACATGGATGGAATCAATAGACCTAGCTACTGTCACCTATCTTCAGGTCAGAAACTTCAGTTCCCTAAACAAGGAACAGAGAGGAGCCTGTTTCCAGGGCACTGTTACAGCACTTGAAACAGCAGCTAGGTTTACTATAAAACTTCTGAAAAACCTGTGACAGCAGATCCAGACTGTGTAAGAAACACATGAACACCTGCCTAAAGATCCTCAGAGAAGAATTTTAATTTTTTTTCTTTGTTCCTCAAAGAAGAATGTTTGAAACTCCTAAAAAAATCCTAAAAATTACTGAAGTGAGTACTCCCTGAAGCTTAAATGTCATTCAAATTGATTATTTAAGGCTTGGTTGAGGGATCGGATCCCCAGAAAGTTCAACAGAATTTGAATGATCTTGCCATATCTTACTCAATGTAACTTTACTCTTCTCATTCTGAAAAAAGCACCCTTGTCCCTTCATTTCCATTCACAATATTGCTTTGCAGATCTTCCTCTTGGTTTATAATTTTAATTGTTTCTCCTCTCCGTCTCTCAGATCAACCATTAGTTACATGTCTTCAGTTTCATAGCCTACTCCTACTCTATCATCTTTCATTCATCACTGAGAGATTATCCTTCCCCCCAGCCAGACTAGACTCCCGTCTCCTTTCACCTCTTTGGCAGATTTCTCATCCAACAACTTCATTCCTTCTCTTATGCAGTCCATCATATTTATATTTGAAAACAATTAAATTGACACCCTACAGAAAACATTGTCCATCAAGCTGCTATATTATGCATTGCTTTTCCTCTCTTTCTATTCTTCTAGTTTTATACCTAGGTTTAAAGCTCCCTGAAGCATTTACCATTATTTCTAGTTGTATTAGGAAAGTTTCTAGCACAGCCAGTCCCATGAGTGAAACCCTTTAGCATTCATGAAATGCAAATACGGATTGTAATAACAAGAATAATTATAATATAATAATACTAATAATCATATTTACATCAAATCTCTGTTGCTTATATCACAATTAAATTATATTGCTGTAGATATGAGGAAAAATGTGCTGCTTTATTCCACTTCATTACCTAAAATGACCAGCAGCAGGCTGTCTGCATGTGCCATAAGATAAACCAGCAGGGAAGGTGACTGGCCTGACTGAACAGGGAGCTTTTGCTGGGACTGAGGAAAAAAAGGAGAGTTTACCACTATTGGAAGAAGGGGCAGGCGACTCAAGAAGAGTCATGCAGCGAGAAAATTAGAGAGGCAAAAGCCCAGCTAGAACTCAACTTGGCCACTGTTGTAAGGGATTAAACAAATGTTTTTATAAATAAAAAAATGGGTAAAAAATTGGCTGGATGGCCAAGCCCACAGGGTTGTGGTGAATGGACTTAAACCCAGTTGGTCACAAGTAGTGTTCACCAGGGCTCAGTTTTGGGGACAGTTCTGTTTAACACCTTTATCAACAACCTGGATGAGTGGATTGAATGCACCCTCAGTAAATTTGCAGATGACACTAAGATGGATGGAAATATTGATCTGCTTGAGGGTAGGAAGGTTCTGCAGAGGAACCTGGACAGATTGGATCAATGGGCTGCAGCCAGTTGTATGAGGTTCAACAAGGCCAAGGCATCTACTAACAGTTTTGAGTTTTTTGATATTATTTTGAACATGGTGAATGGGGGTGGGAGAGTGTGTGTGTATGCTCTGCATGGTCTAACATAAGACATAATTAAATATGTGTATATGTATGTTTGTCAGTATGTAAAACTGTGATTTCCCACTGGGTCTATTTAAATACTGCTTTAATACTGCTTTAAATAATGAAACTTTTTCTTAATATGCCATCAGTTTTCCCATGACAATGTGATGCATTTATCTTTTTGGAACAATTACCAAACTTTCATATGCTTCATATATAATTTAAATGTATCCTGGAAAGATGAAGATAGAGATAAGAAAAAAACCAGAAAACATTAGTGTCCTGGTTTCGGCTGGGATAGAGTTAATTTTCTTCATAGTAGCTAGCATAGTGCTGTGTTTTGGATTTAGTACCAGAAGAATGTTGATAACACACTGATGTTTTCAGCTGTTGCCAAGTAGTGCTCAGACTACTCAAGGACTTTTTGAGCTTCTCCTGCTCGGCCAGGTGCATAACAAGCTGGGAGTACAGCACAGCTAGAGCACAGCTAGGACAGCTAACCCAAACTGACCAAAGAGCTATTCCATACCATATAATGTCATGCTCGGGGGGGTTAGGTCGGTCGGTCGGTCGCGGGCAGAGTGATTGCAGCTCGGGCTGTGTGATTGCAGCTCGGGGGGAGTGATCGCTGCTCGGGACGGGCTGGGCATCGGTCAGCGGGTGGTGAGCAATTGCATTGTGCATCACTTGTTTTATATATTCTGTAGATTCTCTTACCATTATTATTATCACTATTGTTATTCTTCTCTCTTATTAAACTGTCTCTATCTCAACCCACGGGTCTTACTTTTTTTCTTTTCTCCGATTCTCTCCCCCATCCCACTGAGGGAGGGGGGGAGTGAGCGAGCGGCTGCGTGGTGCTTAGTTGCCAGCTGGGTTAAACCACGACAATTAGCTTCTACAGTGCTAATCAACATATTTTGCATAAAAGTAGTTATAGGTACAGAGAGTTCATATACAGATCTTTATTTTCCTAACACACTCTAATAGTTCTTTAGTTAAAACCCAGTTCTTAGATGGTGAGGTGAGACACTCCTCTCCTGTTTTAGCTGACTTTACTGCCGCAGAGACTGTTGCAGAAGGGACATAATCAAGTAAATTGCTTCAAAAAAAGTATAACAAATATCAAAGGGGAATCTGAAGTTAACAGTATGTAAATTTAAGACAAAATGTGAAAATAATAAATTGCAAAAATGTTACAAAATTTGTGAAGGAAGAAAATGCAAGCCTAGAGAAAAAATACCTCTGACAGCCAACATGTCTTTGCACCAGTCAGAAGTCAGTGTTAACATTCCTGATATTTCTGCAGTGACATCTCCACCTGGAGATGGACAAAATTAATGAATCAGAATAGCTGAGACTCCTGCTTCTTATTATTACCTACAGCAAAAGTTCCTTACCTTTTAAAAGATAACAAATATTTGTAGTTTAATATAATTTTTATTTATTATTAAGATGGCATCTGCATTATCAAAAATTTACTTAGGGCACAAATTTTTTTGTTGCAAAAGACTGAATTCTGGTAAACTTATGAGTACCTAATCCTGTGAAACACTAGGAGTACCAGTTTCGCAGTTACCCCACTATCAGATATGATAAATGTATCTTTAAAATAATGACAAAGAATATCAAAGACAAAGAATCTGACAAAGCAACCATCTATTGTCTGCCAGCTTAAACAATGTAGCAACAAAATTAAACTTCAGCACAAAGAAGTCTGGAAACATCCATTCACATTTTATTGAGGTGTTTCATTGTTTATGCAGTATTAAAGTAGAACTCACTGTCACACTGAGGTAATAGAAAATATTTCAGACATCTTGTCGAAATAAGCCTGGTATTAATTTTTCTATGCCATTCCTGTAGTGTTAAAATGGTATTTTATTGCATTGTTCTGCACATGAGGTCTAACAGATATTTTAGTCTTGGAAAATGGTAAGAATATTTTGTCAAGTAATCAGGAAAAAAAGGGTGTTTTTTTTCAAACTATGGATATTTTCTAGTATTTTAGTGAAATACTTCTCTTTCCAATTGCTTGAAGATGTTAGGAGATAAGAAAGTCTCAAAAGAAAAAAACAAAAAAATATCTTAGTTTACATAAGATCTAATGAAAGAAGAATTGTTAGCAATGTCTCAGAACCACTTTCACTTAATTACAGTTGAGTTACAAAAAAAAAATATTTTATCATAACCAAATTTCAGGACATGATTTGAAGAAAAAATACTGAACCGTATTTCAAATTATTCACTCATGAACTAAATCATGCTAATGTACTACTGATGTTATCAGTCAGTGAATTAGAGATGTCTGGTCTGGCAGAAGGTAGAGGGACAGCATGTTCTCTCTTCTGTCACATGGTGAGTGAATAAGTTCTTCAAGGTGGTGTTAGTACATCAGGAGAGGAGAGACATATTTCCTCTTTAGCCACTCGTTAAGGGCACCTCTGAAAATCACTGTCTTAAGTGCTAAGGAAAATGGGCAATCATATTAGTGTAACGATATATTCTGAGGTATTTAGAAGACATGAAACATCTCTTCCCATGGATTCACATTACTTTATAGTGACCTGTGGCATAATAATTATGAATCACTAGGAAAATGAGAGATTCCTGAAAATTTAATGTAAAGATCACTCTGTAGACAGTAATCTTCTCACTGTCTAGAAACTACCTATTGCTGGTTTGGGTTTCTTTTGTTTTGTTTTTTAATCTGAGGTCTTTGAACAATGCTGTATAATAGAATTACTTTTGTTTGTTTGTTTGTTTGTTTACTAACTTCTACTTATGTATCATGACATAGAATAGAGGATATTCGCAGTCCTAAAACAACAGCAGTCCACTTCTGCAGCTCAAGAGCACTTTTTTCTCCTTGTCATTTTAAAAGCTAATGAACTATTTCCAATAGTCATGAAATGGAGTTAGAACCAGTGCTATAACCAAAGTTACAAAACAGCCTTATAGAGGAAACAGTGGAAGGCAATAAAACTGTACAACTTATCTTTCCTGGTAACGACTCATCTAATGAAGCCAAACCAAGAATAACACTCATGCCAGACACATATATCCCACTGAAAATCCCCAGCAGTGCTATATCTACAATTTCGGATTTAAGTTTCTGGGAAAAAAAAAATCACTGTAGTCAGTCTGTAATGCTTTATTGCAAGACATAAATGGTGTCTGTATAAGAAAAGCATCACTATGTGAATGCAAATGATTCTGTTTCTTTTGTATTCAGTAGTCAGATAATTTTAGAAAAACTTTGAATTGTTTTAAAAAATAACCCCTGAAACAGAGTATTTAAAATATATTGACAATGTCTTATGGCTGCCAGAAAAACTCATTCTCCCTCATACTGACTGTAATATAGATTGACATCTGCACAGGAATATATGAGGAAGCTGTTTATATATTTCATCAACATTCTTTCAATATTCCACACTGCTATTGGACATCTGGAATCTAAAAATATACATTGTGCATTTCTGAAAACAGTCCTGGTGTCATCCACTGGAAAAAAAAATTGCTTATTTTTTACCATGAATCACCTGCCTTAAGGCACATGTTGCTGGCCCTCTCCTGTGGCTCAGTTCTGCTTTTGCAAAATCTTTAGTAATGAGCTTGTACCAGCTATAGTGTATGTCTATTGTGGTTTAACCCCAGCCAGCAACTAAGCACAACATAACCACTTGCTCAGTCCCCCCTCCAGGTGGGATGAGAGAGAGAATCAGAAGGGTAAAAGTGAGAAAACTCATGCATTGAGATAAAAAAGAGTTTAATAGGTAAAGCAAAAGCCACACACACAAGCAAAGCCAAACAAGGAACTCATTCCCTGCTTCCCATCAGCAGGCAGGTGTTCAGCCATCTCCAGGAAAGCAGGGCTCCATCACGCGTAATAGTGACTTGGGAAGACAAACGCCATCACTCCAAACATCTCCCCCTTCCTTCTTCTTTCCTCAGATTTATATGTTGAGCATGACGTCATATGGTGTGCAATACCCCTTTGGTCAGTTGGGGTCAGCTGTCCTGGCTTCAACCCCTCCCAGCTTCCTGTGAACCCCAAGCCTCCTTGCTGGTGAGGTGGGATGAGGAGCAGAAAAGGCCTTGACTCTGTGTAAGCCCTGCTCAGCAGTAATGAAAACATCCCTGTGTTATCAACACTGTTTTCAGCACAACTCCAAAACATAGCCCCATACTAGTTATTTGGTCAGTTGGGGTCAGCTGTCCTGGCTTCAACCCCTCCCAGCTTCCTGTGAACCCCAAGCCTCCTTGCTGGTGAGGTGGGATGAGGAGCAGAAAAGGCCTTGACTCTGTGTAAGCCCTGCTCAGCAGTAATGAAAACATCCCTGTGTTATCAACACTGTTTTCAGCACAACTCCAAAACATAACCCCATACTAGTTACTATGATGAAAATTAACTCTATCCCAGCTGAAACAAGTACAATGTCTGTCATTACTTCCTGTGAGGAGAGGCGTAACTTCATCTAAACTAGCAGACACCAAGTACATATACCATATATACGTGAAGTAGTCCCAAAGAGAAATCAAAATGAAATATGAACTGGCACACCTAACCCTCTAGGGAAGCAACTCCACTTGAAAGTAGCTCCTTCAGTGCCTATTGTGCAAAGTCATTATCTGAAAAAGTTTAGTTTTCTGGCTCTCAGGTTTTCTGGCTCTCAAGCAGAGGGCTCTTTGAGGGGATACACACATATTAAAAAAAAAAAAAAAGTATTTTTCACAGTTTTCTTGAAATGTTATGTATTTTCTTGTATTTTGAACATTACAGTAATCTGGGTTGTGTTTCTTCTTTTTCAGAAGATTCACAAAGCTGCACAGGAAAAGGTCAGTATTGAGAGATGAGAGAGAGGTAAACAGTGTATACATGGGAACAGGCCTGCCTCTTCAGGGGCAATGGTTGTCTGAACCCTTCACATTCAATATTTAGGACACAGGCCTTTTTCTCCCAGTCCCATACTATGTTTGTATAAGCAGGTAAGCATCTGTTCAGGGAAAGATTTTGTAACTTCATTTTTCATGCCTATAAAACTTTGTAATCCTGAACATTTAAACCCTTTTAACAAAAGTTAAGGAAACACTACTTCATGAGTGCTAAGAATTCTTATTTAGAGACAATTTCTACTTTCCATTAAGTACTAGCTGTAGAGATTACAATAGGTAACAGAATAAGGGCTATGGATACTGTCATGTGTTCTAAACCACTGAGGTCTCAAAGCCTGTGCTAGGGGATTTTTGAGGGTTCCATTATATTCCCCAAATGAATAGAATCCCATACAATTTAAAAGAGAAAGAAAAAAAAAAACTTCAAAATATTTTTTGTTTCCCTGCTTTCTAAATGTGAAAGTTCTGATTTTATAGTAGAATTTGTATTAAAAAACTCAGTGTTTCTTATTTTTTTTTTTGCTTTAAGGATCCCCAAAACAGGGGAACATGAAGATAAAGAAAAAACAAATTTAATCATTAATTAAACTGTTTTCAGATTTCATTTACACAGTTAATTCCTTGTTTTCCAATTACCTTCATGCAAGTTTTTCATCACTGTCACACAACAAAGCATAATTCTTCAAAATGACTGTGTGTAAACGCACAGCAAGGCCTCACTGAGGCACATATGGGAAAAAAAATGCAGCAGGTCTAACCTTATTAAAGGACAGTAGAACATTATTATTCCTTTAAGATGGAACAAAATATTTATCAACAGCCTCAAATGTGATCTTATCTTTCAGTATTTGCAAATCATTTTCTCTATGACAGTGTAATTAGAGTCACAGCTTTTTCTATTTCAGATCATGGCACCATTCTTCTGAATATACTTTAGCAGTCTTTTACAGTCAGAATGAAAGGAAAGATTCCTTTTACCTTCTTCCAGGACTTTTCTAAGATTTAATAATCTCAAATATTCTGTATGCCAGAAAATACTTTTCTAGTCTGAGACCTGGGAATGACAAAAATAAGAAGTGAGAGCTGGGTGTTGTATATGATTTCTGTAGACACTGAATGTGCTCTGCACATACTGGAAGGCTCTAGCAGTCTGTGAACAATATATTTCATGAGGTCTACTGCAGCCACTCTAGACATTAAATAGATGAATAAGGGCATTGAACAAACATTAGGAATGGAAAAGGATAAGAGTACCAGGAGGTGATTGTTGACTGTTCCAGCAAGTGAAATATTCTGAGATTTGAAAAAAAATCTCATAACACATCAAGAAAAAAAAAAAAGAACTTCTGAAGATTTTTAAAGAAAAAAGTGTCCGAAAAATAATGTAAAAGGTGCCACAGCGCAAGGGCACTTATAGGGCTACATAAGACATGGTAGAAGTACCTTCTCAGGATCATCACCTATTTGACCTCTTGGAGTTACACATCTCGAATGCATTCATATTCCTTTAAAAGTAATGCACCCTTACAGAAATATTAATTTTTAAGGACTTCTCACTTTTTGACTGAAGATTATAGAATAAGTTCCTAACCAGCTACAGGTGGATCATCTGCTTGATCCTCATGACTGATTGTATAGCTTGTTTTCAAATGTTGTTTCCTTTGTCCTGTTGTACATTTCAGTGATGAATTTCCTCACTTTATTTGGAAAACTAATCTACAGGTTACTAAATCTTAGCTTTGCTAGATGTAGCTGATTACTGTGCAAGATATAGAGGTATTACTTTTACAATGTATATATTGACATTGTTTCCTGTAGTCTGGAAAATGAATCATAAATATACTTCATATGTCAGCAAAGTATTATTGTGGGCTTTATATACGAATATACATTTATTTATTTATTTATTTATAGATGTATACATGTACACACACATGCAGAACCAGTGTTTTGCTTGCTAGATTGAAGTAGTTGATTTAGTTTAGTTTAGCTTTAGTTGCTTCAGTTTAACCTGGTAAAGTTTTTCATTAAAATAATTAAAACTATGCTTCATCTGTCATGATACTTCCAAAAACTTTGATCATGAAGAATTATCACCATTTTCCAAATATTTGTTGTCTTCTTTTATTAAGTAATCCTTCAGATTATGTCCAAGGCCAAGTCCACAGGCTTTTCAGGATACTCTTCTGGCTTTAACAGCAAATCTTTATGACAAGTCTTTTGTCAAGGGTAGACTTTTACAAAACAGTGAAGGAAAGGCATGTAGGAGAGTGAGAGAATGAACAAATTAAAATAGTGGGAGTGGCATCAACAAAAGTTAAAAATATAAGCAGTTCCTGCAAGGTAATACAAGATATTTAAATAATAAAGAGAACAGAGAAGTTAAATATTTTCTAAATATTTTTTTCTCAGAAGAGTACTCACCCTTTGAGAATTATTTTTCATAAAGTTGAGTGTCCACCAAAAGGGTTAAAGTGCTTTGCCTGTACCCTGCCAAGATTCACGTCTGGGCAAAGAAGATTGAGAAGGACTTTTAGAAAAATGAATTTGCAAATACCATTAACTATGCTTTTACTGGAGGCAATCTAGATCTGCTGCAAAGGTGGGGAGAATTGCAAAGGCATCTATTCATTTTCTGCCCCAAAATATATTCTATCACTTGTAAAAATCATCCCAATTATAAAGGATCTGCAAACTGCATATTCATGGCATCAATGTAGTAAGTTAGAAATAACATAATATTGTGGGGTTTTTCTCTTTGAGGTTTTACTTGAATGACTTGATGATATGTTAGTGGTAAGGCAGTAGGTGAGAAGTAACAGGGTCTTCTAGCCAACATCAAACATAGCAACAAGATCTTATATCTTAGTACTAACCTTGGAATACTGTGTGAAATATTTCTTCATTTATTTATAGTCTTAGAACATTACATAAGCCTTTTCTAAAGATGAAAGCTGACTTCCTTACTGCAGGAGTTTTTGTAGCCAAAAAAATTCATGTGTTGGAGGCAAAAAAAGAGCAGAACCCTTTCTTTAAACTTACCTTTATTCCTAGAAAAGGAAAAGAAAAGCTTTTATTTGGAACAGATATATGTCTTGCTATAAATGCGCATTACTTCTACAATTGTTTTTCAACCTCTGTATTTTACAGCTTAGTGGAACTATTGAGGAAAAATCAACACCAAAAAAAAAAAAAAAAAAAAAAGGAAAAACCCCAAAAAGTAAAAAGGGGACATGATGAACGAGAAAAGGGAAAGGAAATAATTTCTTATTGAGACTAAAATGAAATACTGAATGGGTTTTTTTAGCATTGAAAGAAGTATTTGTGATCCTACCAGGAGAAGATGTGCTTTTGTAGCTCTCAGGCTAGAACACAAAGCTAACAGCAGGAGTTCTGGGTGCCAATCTCTGCTCCTAGGACTGTTCATGCATTTAGGTGACTGAGAAAGCAAATAAATTCAAGATGGGGAATATCCAGTGAGAAGTAGTCTCATTCCTCTCTGCTTGTTCTCCATCTCTGTCTATTAATCTCAGATTCTTGGCTAGAGAGTGGCCTCAAGTCAGTCTGAGTCCTGGACCCTCACCCAGGCTATTCTGAGATGGATGTCCTGGAAGGACTCTTAAAAGGTAAGAAAGAGGTATTTGGATCTTCTCAGGGTGAATGAGGACTTCATATCTTCTGAGTATTCAGCTACTCCAATAAGGAGCAATAAAGAAGGATGCTTTATTTTAGGAAGAACAGCAGTCTGCCCACCAACTCAGTACCATGCCTTTCTTCAGGAGGAGGTTTCAGAGTGGATGAAAACCCTTGCCTGGAAACCCTCACTCTATCTAGTCTGCTTTTCTTTGGGAAAGACTTGCAGAGGCATCTTTGCACAAGTTTTGTGTTTCAGACTCAGCTAAAGAGATACACTGTGTGCATAACCTAGGTTTCTTTGCGTTTACTGAAAGTTCAAGAATTTGGTGGGGATCAAGTGTGGGAGCTCAAGCCTGGGAAGAGTAGGTGGTTTAATTTGTCCTAGTTTTGACATTTCATGTAGACTCCCTATTAGATCACGGTGAGAAGGAGAAATTCCAGAGTGCAGTTTATCTTATCCTGATGTAAACGACAAAATAGTTTTGATAAAATGTTATTTAAGTATGTGTGAGAGACTGAATAGCCAGCTTATTGTCTCAAAGCTTGCTCCTTTGTGTGCTTATCTGAGAAGACCTGACAAGGTGTCTTGCAGGCTTGCTAAAGCATTGGGCCGTTCTTTTGCTTATCAGACACCCAGGCAGGACGCCTGCCCACCAAGGCATGAAGTTTGAATCCTGCACCTGCCCAACAACAACAAAGCCAAAAATAAAGCGGATGAAACGTATGCACAAGCGTGTGCCTTAGGCATGCAGCCTATAAAAGGGCGCCATCTCAGAATATGTGTGCAATCACTGATCTTGTGGGAGACACCTGAGCGACTATTGAGAACCCTGTGAGACCACCGAAGACCCTGTAAGACCACCAACCCTGCATGTGTGATCACTCAGCACCAAAGAAGCACAGACACCCAGGATGCCTCAGATCCATGGTGGTCACTGTCTGTGCTCTTCTATCCATACCTCTTGCTTGATTTCCTATCTTTCCTTCCTTCCTTCCTTCCCTATCACTGCTTTCTCTCTTTCACCCAAACTGTTAATAAAGGGGTGGACATCTGACCTCATTGGTGTCTTAATCTGACTCAAAGAGATAGAACCTGAAATGAAAGGGTGGTCCAGCGACCCCTAGCCTCCCAGACTTGTCTGAGGTCAGCTAGAAAGCAAGGGGGCCTTCCTCTCATCCAAAAAAAAATCAGATCCTAACAGTATGCCCATTTCTTACTACAGATAGCAAAAGAAGCCTAGAGTAACTAGCTAAGATTTAGACACCGAACATTAAGATGTATGTATGTATGTATCCTGTAGGCCCTAAAATTTTTGTGTTGCTGTGGCTGACTTTTAAGATACGTTGAATTTTACCTGAGCTAAACCATACTTTTTAAGCCTTTTGTGACCTGCTGGCTTTGTGTTCTAGTTCTGGAGCATTTGTCAGTATTATTAAAGCTGGTCAGAGCCTGTTGAAAGCCCATTTCCTTTTTTTTTTTCTTTCTTTTCTGTTAGATTTCATATCAAAACTGTACTTTTAGTGGGAAAATATATTTTAGTTTATTTTATATAGTAATAGAGTTTAATTAAACCCTTCAGAAAACATTTAGAAGCTAAATAAGACAAATCTTTTATAAGATAAATCCTGGACAACTAATTCCTTTGGGTTATATCATTCACACAAAACCTTCTGTTCCAAATTAAACTATCCTTCATCAGTATTAATTAGGTAGCAACTGCACTCAAGAATGCACTAGAAGATCAAAAGGGCTATTGGTCTTTCTGACAGCACTGAGAGGTTAAAGCTGCTGGTGGTCTAAAGCAGGAAGCTTCATTTAAGCAGTTAAGAATCCATTTGTGATATTTCTATGCTCCTTCTTCCCTCATTACCAAGGTATCAGACTGCTTCAAATCCTCCGTACATTTTTTCAGTCAGCATGGTTGTGAGGTAGGAAACTCAGAGGAGCAATTAAAGGAGGCTTAGAGTGCTGTGTTAAAGGTATGTAGGCAGCTAAAGATGAAGGTAAGTGCCTAGTGGGATTTTGAAAAACACTTATGGGTTAGAATTACAGAAGGACTTTGTGTCTAAGAGACTAAATGTCTATCTGTTATTTTAGGTACTGCTAGCCAAAAGCAACTTGAAAACACTCTTTTTTCCCCAAGTTTTTTAAAGTGGATACTACTTCTTTTTTTCTCTTTTACTGCTTTTCTCTTTTCTCTTTCTCTGCTCTGCTTTCCTTGTCTTGCCTTGCTTTGCCTTTCCTTGCCTTGCCTTCCCTTCCAGAAGTAGTCTCATTGGTCCTCTCCCTGTTTTCTACTCTAGCCATTGCTTCATATAGAATAGCCCAACCACTTGGTCCTCAGCAGCAGCAGCAGTTCAATAAATTGACTCTCCAGTGCTTTTCCACCAGTCAAATAAGCATAAGGGTCATAGCTGTGGTGCTGACTCTATATCTTATGTAAGTCGCTTACCCTGCATAAATCTGAGCTAGATCTGATAACAGGTAGCTCAGGACAATCTCATTCTTAAACCTCCCGAGGTTTCACATACTAAATATTTGGTGTCTGGCATCAGGAAGATTCCTCAAATTGCCTGAACTTCGGTTAGTTCATTCAACTTATTAGTTATATTTTCCATTTATGGTTGTATATTTGCTTCAGGGAAATGCTGTTGGGAATATTCTCAAAAGTACAAATAAAGAGTAAAATAATATAAATATTTAAATAAAATCAAGGTATGAGTATCTTGTGGATTATTTAACCTGTTTCATTGTGATATTTCTATGACCTAGTTTTCCCTGTTCTATCCATTTTTCTTCTTTCCCTGCTTAGTTGAAGTTAAAACATCTTCTTATCCTTGTCTGGCTGTTTGGAAGTGGATGGTGTTTGATAATGACTTAATTTAGGTGATAACCAAATCAGTAATGCCATTATGAATTCTCTGTTCAGATCATGGTGCTTGTGAATCAGTTATCACAGTCATGAAATTAGTTTTAATTTAAGAGAATTAAAGACAGGGTCTTAAAGTTCAAATGCAGTCTTTAATCCCATGGGTAAGGTGCTGATTAACTAGTATGTCTGGCTGATAATTCTCCAAGAAAAACTCACACAAATCTAATATTACTATACTATACTACAATACTAATATTACAGTACTATACTATAAAAGTTAATATTTTTTTCTAGAATCAAAAGTAATGGAATAGTATTCACTTATTTATGCAGGATTACTGGTGTGTGTGTATATATATGTGTATATATATACACATCCCATAAAATTATTTCAACACTGAGAGAAAATTTGTCATTAATTATGGATTATACACACAAAAATGGTGTTAGTTACAGAAACTCTAATAAGGGTGTAAAATCAAATACTCAAAGTTAAGGAAAAGTTTTAATCAACCTCACTGTGCAACACTTTTTTTTTAATAATGTAGGTATATTGGAACTCATTAGATAATTCTATTCCATGATAACTCTTAACTTTTTGCAGTTGGGTAATAATAGTAACAACAACAGCAATGATAGTATTAAAATGGTAAGAAATTCTATAACTCCAGCAAAAATTCTGCTGTAAAGAATTATGTCTTTGTGGTCATTTGCTTGGTTTTTTGTTTACTTTTTAAAATGTTTGTTCCCCACCTCAATAAAATTTTGTTCTGGAATTTAATAGCTTAACAAACCCAAATGTTAAAGAATTGTTCAGTTAAAAATTCAGGCTTCATTTGAGGTTGAAAAACACCATTAATAAGTACAGTCTATGTGAGAGAAGTTATCTTTAAGACTTTTATTTTTGTACTTATATCTAAATTATATTTATTTTGCCAAGAATGGTTATATGTTCTTTCTAAGATAGTCAGTTCGATTTTTTTTTTCACACCCTCCCACTCAAAACAACCAGTAAGAAAAAAAAAAAAGAAAAACACTGAACACATGAAATAGGTTTTAAAAGTAGTCAGAAGGGGAAGAAACAATTCTGTCTCCCTGGGAATAATTTATCTTCTTTCTGTTGAGAGACATAAAGGTATGATCTTGGAAAAGTAAAGGTTTAGTTGTACCAAAAATGTCTTCAGTTAGGAAAAAGGTCTGTAAAGTTTATTATTAGCCATTTTACATCATGTCATATCATCATTGTGTTAGATTTGTATTTGTTATGGTAAAAGAAAAGTCTCAACCCATTACTGACTTTCAAATCATATTAAAGAATACCAGCTGGCTCAACATGGTGCGAGACTAATAAGACATGATAGAAAGTTACTGTTATGATAAGACTTTCATATCACATTAGCCCAAGAATGCCAGTACTTCATGTGCTCTTTGCACTCAACACTGCCACTCAGTATTCATTTTCACTACATTTTTCTATTAAATGGGGAAATAAACCTGCAAAACTAGGAGTAATTTGGCCGGCAAGCAAGCGCTCCCTTAGGCTATCATGGTCTATATACCCACAAATACAAGAATTCAAGGTAAAGGAATTTGATCATTGCAAATTAAAGCCTCTGTTTTTTCAGAGGACCATACCTTATATGAATAATATGGCTGGCATTCTGCCTATGTTGCCGATGTTGGTAAGGGGACAGGATGTTGGCAATCTGTCTATGCTGCCAATATTGGTAAAGGGTCAGGGTATCAGGAGGCAGGGTGTCAAATTATTAAAAAAGAAACAAAGGAAAAACAAAAACAAACCAACCCAAAAACCTACTACAGAAAAAATGATAAGAAGGTGGTACTAAGGAATGGGAGGCAGTCAGTGGTGGTTATAACAGAGAGGAATTTCTAGTATGAAACTTGTTTAACATTCAAGTAGCAATACCTGCAGCCTGTCCTGTTCAGTTCCCTCGAAAGCAGAATGGACATGTTCCGAGAAACATGCCTGTAGCAAAAAAAAAAAAAAAAAAAAAAAAAAAACAAACAGCTAAATAGCATAATTCTTCCTGGGAACTGGACTTTGAATGGAAAGAAAAAGTGTCAGGACAAGCGGGTCATGTAGCCTGCATAAGACAACAGGTTAAGACAACATGTCTCACTGCAGTTTGTGCCTCTGTAGCCCAGTGATACATTGCCATTGCTGCTACCAGGACATTAGTGACTCTGCAAGGCCTCAGGACTGAAGCTTCTCAGGCTTACATTGTTGAAATTTTTCCTGATCTGCCTGGAGCTTTGCTTTGTGATGTTTTTTGATTGGTTGGTTGGTTAGTAATTTTTTTCTAATGTCTAGATTGCTATGGGGGCCACGTGTTGGGTTTTTTTTACTTTTTACCTTTTTTCCCTCCATCTTTTTATGGTGCAACCATAGTTTTGACATGGACAGCAGTCAAGTAGCTATTCTGTGTAAATTAGGTATTTATGACTGCAACATAATGATTGAGTGTACAGAAATACAAGCCTATTTGACAACAGAGACCTTGAGAAATCAGGACACAAGGCTGTAGTGCACAGAAGTACAGCAATGAGAAGGTAAGTAACAAAGCACAGGATGAAACTAAGGACCCTGAGTTTATCAACAGCTCACCAATGGTCAGTTACAGAAATGCAGACCAGGAGCTGCACAAAAACAGGTTTAGGAGACAAAAAAAAAAAAAAAAAAAAGAAAAAAAAGAAAAAAGAACATATCTAACATGTAAAACATATCATGTCTAGTAAATTTAGACAAAGCATGGGACCACAAATCAATGAAGAAAGAATGAGGTTTAGAAGGACTTTCGAAAACACATACAAATAGAACCCAAAAAAGGAGAAAGGAGAGGAGGAAAAAGAAACCAGTGAATAACCTAGAAAATTCACTACCTGTTTCAGCCATTCCTATGCTTGCCACTGTCAGTCTCAGGATTGAAAGGGACATCAGAAGGATAAGCATAACACCAGAAAAAGGGGTAGATAATAAGAATGTGTGTGCAACAATCTTAACTACGTTGTTATTATTACTTATTGAAGTGTTATCTTCTTTAGGTTATTTATTTATTTATTCTAATTATTAAATCTGGACTAATAATCATTCTTTGAATGAACTCCTTAAATTTCAATTATACTACTAATAAATTCTTGGCTTTCCATTTAAGGTGTCTCCCTTTTGTTCTCATGAAGATTTTGAGCGTATCAGGCTAAGTGTTTGGCCTAAGCCATACAGCCTGTGAAGAGTCACATCA
This sequence comes from Egretta garzetta, assembly GCF_000687185.1. Taxonomy (NCBI): domain Eukaryota; kingdom Metazoa; phylum Chordata; class Aves; order Pelecaniformes; family Ardeidae; genus Egretta; species Egretta garzetta. Next base: position 1,086,487 of record NW_009259877.1, on the reverse strand, counting down.
TGAGTGAAAGATGAAGAAGTTGCGTTTCCTACCATACTGTCTTCCCAACACATCTGTGTGCTGGCAGACTTGATCTATCCTGAGTAGGAAACCCTCAGCTATTGGGTCATGCTTGAAGTTCCTTTTTTTTCTTTGGTATTTTAACAGGGGTAGATTCATGATACGTATATTTTCTGTGGAACCAACATATCATGAAGAGTAAATGGACATTGTCTCAAAGATTTCATAACATGACAGTCTAGATATGGCTGTACTTACTAGTCTGCTGATAATTTTTTTAAGATAAATTGAATTCAATATTGCAATTATGGCTAAGTATGTATAATCTACAACTAACTTTGTTTTTTCTTGGATTCTTCTTTTGTTCCTTCCCTCTTCAACAGAAGAAATTAATCATCAGTACAAAAACATTAAATTGAGCATTATCAGTTTGCAGTTCTAAGGCTGTAAGCATTTACAGTACCGACTCCCATGTCTACAAGATGTTTATCTTGTACTTAAAATGGTTTGCATCTTCAAATGTGCATTTACATTATTAAAAGTTATTCTTGTCATCTTGTGCATATGTAAACCAGAGCCTCATTAAAAAACCACAGAGCAAGATGAACGCATTTCCTACTGATTTCCTTGGGAATCAGTAAATACTGTATGCATTTCTGAATGATGACAAGAGATGACACAACTGAATGTATTTGAATAATTAATTAAATGTTTTGAAAAAATGTGACAGCTAATGCCTTTACATGTATTAACTGTGCAATGCTGTAGCTTTATGATTCAGGGTGCTTGCCACTTCATACTCTTGCCATTACAGAGTTAAGAAATGCAAGTTAATTTTCCATAGTTAAAGGCTCATAAAACATGCAACTTATTGTTTGATTTCTTGCCATGTTCCTTCCCAAGTGATCACCTCATTAAGATTATTGCTGCAGTTTATAATCATAAAGTCATTCTTAATTTTAAGTTTTCCTTTAAAGCTGCCACTAAGAAACTGTCACTGCATTATCTTTGAAACATTTCTCATCTATCAAACTGTTTATTGCTGCAGGATGATGGAACTGAGGTACATAGTTCTGCTATTTCCGTGCTGGATTTACATTTTTTTTTTCTGCTTATTTTGATTTTGGCAGCTGTGTATTTCATGGCTTTAAATCTCATTCATCATGCATTTGCTGCTTACTAGGGTGTGAACCAGTTCTGGGACCGCCTATCACAATTTGGTTGTGTTAAGTGGATGACGATGAATAAATAGATTTCAAGAAATGTCATTTGACTTCAGCCTGTATCTGTTGCCACTTTTTTGCTACTGTTTACATATTTGCTGTACAAGGGAAGGAAGAAAAAGTAACCAACAATAAAAAAGATAGAAAGAAAAAGAAATTTTATTTCTTGCTGATTCTTCACAAGTGCCCAACACTGGCACCAACCCTCCTGAATTGCTTGAGTTTTGATGTAAATGAAATATATTAAATAATAGCTACTTACATCTTTACAAAATTATTAATTGTCATTTACACACAAAGATGATTCAGGATCTGCCTTTAAGTTAGAGGGGTTACTTGCTCAAAGCTTTAACTGTAAAAACCTGTTTTGTACAGCTCTAAATTGTATCTACACCTTGTCTGTTGCTGACAAATTTTTTGAAATAGCACTTGTCTGCATGTAAGAAATCAGGCATGTTTTTCCAGTACGGAAAGTGCTTAGAGGATTCTTTTTTATTACTCACTAATGCTCAAACAAACATCAGAGTCTTCCTCGTCAATCGAACACAATGACTTCTGCTACTGAGCTGTATATCTACAAAATTAAATGCAAAAGATTTCCTCCTTTCTACAGTGTTAGAGTGAAGCTGTCAGACATTTATAGCACTCACCCAAACACCCATATCTCTTATTTGAAGAGATCTAGATGGCAACAAGATCATTAGCTCTCAGGAATATTATCTTCCCTATTAAGTGAACAAAGAGTACTTACAGTTAAGGCAATTTGACCTTTATCATATGATCAAAGAAAAATGTGGGTTGGAGGGGACATCTGGAGGTCATCTAGTCCAAGGTCCTGTTCAAAACAGGACTTATCTTCAAAGTTCAATTGGGACATTGTTCAGTTCAGTTCTGAAAATATTCAAGCGCTGAAAATCTCATCTGGGCAACCTGTTCCAGTGTTTTACCACCCTCACTGGGTAGAGTGTCTTCTGTATGTCCAATATGAATTTCCTTTTTCACAAGTTGGATCTCATCTCTCGCTCTTTCTGCAAGAAAGGGCATTTCTCAGAAGACTTTTCTATATAAAGCCCTTGGAACATGGTGGGAAACTGCAGTTAAACTCTCCTGGAGATTTCTCTTCTTCAACCTAAACAAATCCTACTTCCTCAGCCTATGTCTATCATATGGTTCGGTCCCCCAGCCAGCTTAGCAGCCCTCTGCCAGACTATTTCCATTCTGTGAAAATCTCTTTTGTACTGTGGACTCAAAACTGGAGGAGCCCAGTGTTCCCAGTGCAGCCTTACCAGTGCTGAGAAAGGAGGATAACAATTTTCCTCAATATTCTAGCTTCACCTTTGCAGCCCAATATATGAGGGCATGCAGTTAGCCCTCATCGCTGTTGACTCATTTCCAACATGCCACAGGTCCTTTTCTATAGAGCTGCTTTCTTACCCAGGCAGTCCTTAGCTTATACTGAAGCATGGTTTCTGTTGTCTCAGGTGAAGAACTTTGAATTTGCCTTTGCTGAGCTTCACAAGGATTTCATAGGCCCATTTGTGCAGCCTTTCAAAGTATCTCTGAATGGCAGTCCTGTCCTCAGCATACCCCCTTATGTTTTTTCTCCAGCTTGCAGAAGAATTCTAGTCTGTCACCCTGATCACTGATGATGCCTTTAAACAGCATCAGCCCTTTATTGTCACTTGAGGAACTTTTCTTATAGCAAGTGGCTGTCTGGACTTTTCACTGTTGATCCCTACCTTTTCAGTCTGATGATCCAGTCAGTTTTCCACTCAAAAAATCCACATCTCTCTAACTTCACAACAAGGATGTTATGGATATATCATGTCAAAAGCCTAGCTAAAGTCAAAGTAAACATAAATCCAATGCTCTCCTCTCCCCCACAGAACAAGTGACTTCAGCTGTCAAGGAGCAGCCAGAGTGGGGCTGCCGCACAGAGGAGGACAAGCTGGGAACCACAGGAACCCACTGTGTTGACAGAGCACTGACAGGGCACCCTCCCACTCTAACACAGTGGGGCCAGGACCCTGCCATCGCCCAGCAATTATCAAGCCAGGCAAAATGAGGAGTCAGGTCCAGAGCCCAGAGTTCACCTGGCAAGGCCACATTGACAGGGGAGGTCTCAGATCCAGCTAAGGAGTCAAGTAAGCAAGTCAGGGTAAGGATCAGTGAGGTATCTGGTGGCAAAATGTATACCTGCAATGCAACTTAGGAAAGAAAGAAAGGATAAGAGCTCAGCTTAAGTACACCTCAAAAGCAAAGTGGGAGGCATCACTTCATGGGCTATTTTGCAGCTCTTTCTGCCCCAGCTCTTTCCAAGCTGTGTGATCCCATGACCCTCAGTGAGGCTGTCACAGAGCTGTTCTGAGCATGGGCAGCCAGACCTCAAAGGGGATGGGCAGGGAAAGCCTATTGGTGCACTTAGGGCTCTGATGCACAGGATCGTAAGTTTCTTGAACAAGCTGGGGTCTACTGATAGCTGAGGGTTTTGGTCTGATATTTGTTTTCCTCGCTTTTCATGGGCTCTTGATATCCTTTCCATCATCTGCTTTGGACCCAGATGCCACTGACCATCACATTCTCAATAATTCTCCTTTCTTTCTGGCTACCAGGTCAGGAAGAGCTTGCCCTTTAATCTGTTCGTGCAAAATCTGCATCAAAATAGAACATTTCTGAAATCTTCTGGATTGTTTGTGCCATGCTATCTTGTCCTCCAAGCAGATGTCACAGTTGCTAAATTCCTCTATGAGAGCCAAGAACTGTAATTGTGAGGTTATTTTCAGTTGTTTTAAAAGGCTTTCTGTACTTCCTCTTCTTGATTGAGCTGTCTGTAACACATGCCCACCATGCATGACCTCCCTGCCCCCAGCTTTGTTGGTTTCTTAGCTGATCCTGACAAACTCTCTAAAGGACTGTTTCCCATTCCATAGCAGTTGTCCATGAATTTTAGCTTCATATTTGTGTTTAGTGCATTCCCACTCCTCATCTTCCTTGCCATTCCTTAAGAATCTGTAACCCTCTGTTGCAGCTGTCCAATCATGCAAGCTACCTCACCACACCTCTAATTCCAGGGATGCATGGCTCTGGGACTTCATACAGACTTAGTCTCCTGCTCCCATTTGTCTCATTTTTTTCTTAGGATCTTGTGCTTTTGTATCAGTAGTTTACCTAGGCCCCCAGGCATCCAGGCTTCTTACAGGGAGTGTGAGAATCTTATACATTCCCCTGATGCATGCACACTTCTGTCCCAACCTCCTTATTCAGAAAATTCTACACTCCCTCTGTAGACAAGCAAAAACTGGATTGTTTGCCTTTTTACTGTACTCTGTGTTTTATGTGTTATGTGCATGAAAGTGCTTGAGCAAATAGGTGAATAAAAATGGGATGTTCTCACATAAAAGAAGAAAATAATTTTTACCTAAATTTTACTTCAAATGCTCGTTTTAAACAGTTAGAAGACTGCATCTGTCATCCTCTGTGTTGTGAGGAAATCTGAATTTGCCACTTCACTAAAGCACCCACCGTAGAAAGAAAAGACCTGGAAACCATGGGGTTAGTTTAATGCTTTATTTAATAGATTCTTTCCCAGTAGCTATTGAAGTGTTGGAGGAAATATGAGTGATAAATAGTTGTAACTAAAGATAAAATATCTGACACTGTGTGAAAAATGAAGTGGAAATGCACTTAAACATCTAATTAAAAGGGACTGCTGACAACAGTAAGGAATTGTAGGCAGCAATGAAGCTAAAAGCTCAGTGAAAGCAAACTACTCCAATAGCATATTCCTGAGTGCAGAAATTAATGTTGGCTGCTCTTCTGATACCCTAGACTGAAAGTGTTGTCAGGCATCTTTCTTTAGAAAACCTGTGTGGAAAACCATAAACAAGAAGTTATTTTCTCTCCATGTCCACTGAGTAGGCAACTCTAGGATATGATTGGACATTTCCCTCTAGGGTTGGGACATTTCAGGTGCAGTGGACAACCCAAGTTTTTATAAAATTATAAGAATTGCCGAGTCATCCAAATGCCAGCCAAGCTGTAGCTATTGTTGTGAATGCATTATGGAGAGATGTGAATCGAATCTGGATGTGGCAAGGCCATTTAGGTCTGACATAGTACTCTGGAAATAAAAACACATTGGCTTGGGAAAAGTGGGGGTAAAAGTTGAAGCTTAGAGAAATGATCTGTTCTTGTTTTATACTGTAATAATATTCTTGAGAATTAATGACTGAAGTCCAAAATGAGCTTCATTTCATGCTGTGTCTAGCACAGTCCATACTGAACAAGACAATATCTAAAACCTGACCTCTGTCTGATAAGAAATAAAAATATTTCCTGTCTTTCATTTTCAAGTGATAAAACATTATCTTTGAGCTTGAAGTCAAAGTCTATTTCCAAAATTATTGGAAAAATATTAGATATTTAAATGACAGTCTTAATCACTCTTAAATTACTAAAATGTAATTGCATTATATAATTGTTCCTACATGTACATACAAAGAAACAGACTCAGTTATAGACATCTGACTCTCATAACCTTGTTATCCTGCAGGTGTGATTTTCAAGAGACTGAAGTGTGAAAATCATGAAACAGTAGATAGCTTTCTTTAAAAACTCATCAAATTATTATTGACTAATGAAATATTTCACTTGGTACAAAAGCAGAAGTGTACATTGTATTGTTCATTACTTGTTGGATAATCCAGGTTATACAGAAATAAACACCAATATCTTAAACATCTGAAAAAAAATCACTAAGATGAAACTGCTAGTTCTCATCAAGGTTCCAGTAGCTGAAGGTGAAAATTTTGTTGTATTTATTTTGGTTTTAGAGTAATACGACTTCACTGGAGAATTTTTTTTACACTTCTGTAAACTAGTGTAAGAGAGAGGATATTTATGCCTCTTAAATTTATTCTGTGTATGAATTGTTTCCAATTGTAAAAAGAGCTGAAAATTGATCCTTTATGTTAATGCCAGTGTCTCACAAGAAAAAAAACTCCTGCCAATCTAAAGCTTTCAGGCTGTAGAAAACTGTGGGAAAACACTCTGAAACTCTGAAAATTGAAAGAATCAAAGTGAAATCAAACTGCATAATTTCCTAATGCTTAAAAAATTCTGAAACACAATTAGTGGAAAACAAAGCAGGACAAACAAGAAAAAACAGGCTGCTAGTCACCTTGTCATAGTTAAAATGCATAACTTTTCTATTAGTTTGACAGTGGATATTTATGTGCGTTATCTTGAATTCAGCTGTGAGAGCACATCCATATATTTTCATTAATGGGGCTATTGGTATGCACTGGGGTAATGTGGACAAAACACTGAGTTGGCAGGTTGGGTGGGGAGTATTTAGCAGAAAAAATCATCAGCCTAAGTGAATAGGCTATGGCTACCAAGCAAGCTGACTAAAACATTACTTGCAAAACAACTTGCTGACTATTACTATTAGTATTTCTATTACTATTACTATTGCTATTATTTTGTTATGTGTTAAAGCAACATTGAGAATTACCAAAATTAAATGCTGTCACTTTTAGCTAGTTAGTTTTAGTGAGGTTCTACCTCAGTGGAAAGAAGAACTTGAGTCCATACCTCTGGAAACTAGGTGACTAAGATATCTTAATTTTATTTGCTAGTCAAAAACTCGTCACTTGAAATACGAAATTTTCCTGAAAAAAAGGAATCTTGGAATTTATTGATGTCTGAAAGTGGTTTTTATGAACATAACAATTTTTGTCAAACAAAATAGGAAATTCTGTTGAAATGTTGTTAACCACTGTAGCTTAAAACCTCAGCTTTCTTATAAATAAGTAAATAGATTATTAATACCTACCTCACAAATTTGCAGAGCAAAACTCAAAGATGATACCCTTGAAGCTTGCTAATTTTGAGCTGTCTTTGCATAAACCTGTAAGAGCAGACCCAAAAAATCGGGGAGAAGACATGCAGAGTAGCAGTAGGGGCCTTATTTTTGTCGTGGTTTAACCCGGCTGGCAACTAAGCACCACGCAGCCACTTGCTCACTTCCCCCTCCCTCAGTGGGGTGGGGGAGAGAATTGGGAAGAAAATAAAAGGTTAGTGCCGAGGGCTGAGATAAAGGCAGTTTAATAAGAGAAAATAATAATAATAGTAATAATGAGAATGGTAACAGAATATACAGAATATATAAAACAAATTATGCACAATGCAATTGCTCACCACCCGCCGACTGATGCCCAGCCTGTCCCGAGCATCAATCACTCTCCCCACAACTGACCGACTAACCCCCCGAGCATGACATTCTATGGTATGGAATAGCTCTTTGGTCAGTTTGGGTCAGCTGTCCCAACTGTGCTCCCTCCCAGCTTGTTATGCACCTGGCCGAGCAGGAGAAGCTCAAAAAGTCCTTGAGTAGTCTAAGCACTGCTTAGCAACAACTAAAAACCTCAGTGTTATCAACATTCTTCTGGTACTAAATCCAAAACACAGCACTATGCTAGCTACTACGAAGAAAATTAACTCTACCCCAGCTGAAACCAGGACAATAGGACAATTCTAAAAAAGGCTATTTAAGTTTTTCAGCAGTGCCGGTAATCACAGTGTACTTCTTTTTTTCTAACTGCTTTAGGGTTAGGTCTCAGTTCTCTGTTTATTATGTTTTGTTTTGTTTTGTTTTTAATGTAGTCCCAGTAACACCTTGTTCAAATGTCCTTCCAGAAGAAAAAGACTGCTTAGGACTCAGGCTCAAGCTCTGGAGAAGCACAAATAGAAAGAAAGTGATCAAAGTCCAATCATGCAGCAACTACCTCCTCTGAAAAGTCAGTAAGACACATAGGCAAGCGGGTTGGGGGTCTTAGAGGGAAATTCTTACTAGTGTATGACTTCTTGTATTTCATCTCTCCATTGCAACCAACCCCACGCTGCTTGTTCAATTACTGTTACAGAATCACAGAATCACAGAATGGCAGGGGTTGGAAGGGACCTCCAGAGATCATCTAGTCCAACCCCCCTGCTAAAGCAGGTTCACCTACAGCAGGTTGCATAGGACATCGTACGGGTGGGTTTTGAATATCTCCAGAGAAGGACACTCCACAATCCCCCTGGGCAGCCTGTTCCAGTGCTCTGTCACCCTCGAAGTAAAGAAGTTCTTCGGCATATTCAACTGAATCCTCTTATGCTTCAGTTTGTGCCCACTGCACCTTGTCCTGTCACTGGGCACCGCTGAGAAGAGTCCAGCTTCATCCTCGTAACATCCACCCTTGAGATATTTGTATGTGTTAATGAGATCCCCTCTCAGTCTTCTCTTCTTCAGGCTAAACAAGCCCAGTTCCCTCAGCCTTTCTTCATAGGAGAGATGCTCTGGTCCCTTTAGCATCCTAGTTGCTCTCCTCTGGACTCTCTCTAGGAGTTCCTCATCTTTCTTGAACTGGGGAGCCCAGAGCTGGACACAGTACTCCAGGAGGGGTCTCACCAGGGAAGAGTAGAGGAAGAGGATAACCTCCCTGGACCTACTGGTCATGTTCCTCTTAATGCACTCCAGGATGCCATTGGCCTTCTTGGCAACAAGAGCACACTGCTAGCTCATGGTCGGCTTGTCATCTACCAGGACTCCCTGGAAGATGCTCCCTGGCAGAGCTGTTTTCCGTTATTGCAACTGTCACTGCATTAGTGTCAAATGGGGTTTCAACGGCAGTGTCTTACTGCTAATCAGGTTCCAAAACCATCCTAAATAAATGTAAAAGCAACGGTGGGGAAAACTTTTGGTGAAACAGACCTCAGAGTATGAGAAGTAGAGTTATTGTGCTAAAGGAAATAAAATGGAAGCCTAAACTTTCTTTGTGGCTTTTTCATTAAATAAGCTTGAAAATAGGAAAAAAAAAATGGCCAGGTAGCATGGCACTGGGGTGAAGACCTTGTCCCTACTATAACTTTATTCTGTGGATTTTTACTTCATCTTTCTGGATTCCTATCTTACCAAATAACAGAATTTCTACTTAAGACCCTCATCACCATGGGAAGGCCAAGCTACCAGCTAGAATATTTATAAAGAACAAAGGGTCAAGTTTTCTGCTGATTTAGCATGACTGACTACTGAGAGCTGGCCTCCAAAATGCATATCCCTGTGCATTTTCTTTCAATATTGATAAAGGACTGTGGTGTAAAATTGAGGAGAGGCAATATAAAATTACCTAAGTTGTCAATTATTTATTGCTGTGGGATATCCTTGACAGCAGATTTCTACCCAAGTCACTGAAGGCAAAGGCAGGGACAGGGAGAACGAAGAACTGCCCACTGTAGGAGAAGATCAGGCTCGAGACCATCTAAGGAACTTTAAGGTGCAAAAGTCCATGGGACCTGATGAGATGCATCCATGGATCCTAAGGGAACTGGCAGATGAAGTTGCTAAGCCACTATCCATCATATCTGAGAAGCTGTGGCAGACTGGTGAAGTTCCCACTGACTGGTAAAGGGGAAACATAGCCCCACATTTAAAAAAGGAAAGTAGGAAGACCCAGGGAACCAGGAAGAACCAGCCAGTCTCAACTCTTTGCCTGGCAAGATCATGGAGCAGATCGCCCTGGAAACTATGCTAAGGCACATGGAAAATAAGGAGGTGAGTGGTGACATCCAGCATGGCTTCACTAAAGGCAAATTGTCCCTGACAACACTGGTGACCTTCTGCAATAGGGTAACAGCATTGGTGGATAAGGGAAGAGCAACAGACGTCATGTACCTGGACTTGTGCAAAGTGTTTGACACTGCCTCACACGACATCCTTGTCTCTAAATTGGAGAGATATGGATTTGACAGATGGACCACTCAGTGGATAAGGAATAGGCTGGATGGTCACACTCAAAGAGTTGCAGTCAATGACTCAACGTCCAAGTGGAGACCAGTGACGAGTGGTGTTCCTCAGGGGTTAGCACTGGGACCAGCGCTGTTTAACATCTTTGTTAGTGACACAGACAGTGGTATTGAGTGTACCCTCAGCAAGTTTGCCGATAACACTGAGCTGTGTGGTGCGGTTGACATGATGGAGGGAAGGGATGCCATCCAGAGGGACTTGACAGGCTTGAGAGGTGGGTCCGTGTGAAGCTCATGAAGTTCCACAAGGTCCTGCACATGGGTCAGGGTAATCCCAAGCACAAATACAGGCTGGGCGGAGAATGGATTGAGAGCAGCCCTGAGGAGGACTTGGGGATGTTGGCTGATGAGAAGCTCAACATGATCTGGCAATGTGTGCTTGCAGCCCAGAAAGCCAACCATATGCTGGGCTGCATCAAAAGAAGCATGAGCAGCAGGTCAAGGGAGGTGATTTTCCCCCTCTACTCCACTCTCATCAGAACCCTCCTGGGGTACTGCACTCAGCTCTGGGGCCCCCAACATAAGAAGGACATGAACCTGTTGGAGCAAGTCCAGAGGAGGGTCACAAAAATGATCAGAGGGATGGAGCACCTCTCCTACGAAGACAGGTTGAGAGAGTTGGGGCTTTTCAGCCTGGAGAAGAGAAGGCTCCAGGGAGACCTTATAGCAGCCTTCTGGTACCAGCAAGAAAGCTGGAGCAGGACTATTTACAGAGTCATGTAGTAATAGGACAAGGGTCAATGGATTTAAACTGAAAGGGCAGATTTAGATTTGAAAGGGTAGATTCAGATTAGATACAATGAAGAAATTATTCACTATGAGGGTGGTGAGGCACTGGAACAGGTTGCCCAGAGTTGTGCATGCCCCCTCCCTGGAAGTGTTCAAGGCCAGGTTGGATGGGGCTTTGAGCAACCTGGCCTAGTCAAAGGTGTCCCTGCCTTTGACAGGGGGATTAGAACTAGATGATCTTTGAACGTCCCTTCCAACCCAAACCATTGATTGATTGATTCTGTGATTCTATCATTCCATGAATAGATGGGATTAATATAGGGAGCAGATGTACCACCACCCCACCCTCCCACCCCCTCAAGTTATTTTCCATGACACATTTTATTGGAATTCACATCAGAGCCATCACAATGGTAATCCATAACACACGATGTGCTGCTGGTGAAGCCCCTGCCTGGAGGCTGCATCAATAGCTTGTTACACGAGCCTTCAGTGCTCACTCACCCTGCTAGTGTGAAAACGAGAACTGTGGGGTGAATCCTAATAGCTTCTGCCTCTTAGGATTGCTTTTTGTATGACTACATTGGCTTCTCATTTATCCTTGCTATCACTACCTATTCATCTCCCTCTTGGCTTTGAAGGCGAAATCCCTTATTCTCCTTCATGAGAGCTGACAGCAGCACCAAAGCGTTCTTTCCGGTGTTACAAAACTCTCCTTTCCAGAGCATGGAAACATTATTTCCTCAGGAAAAACATGAAACAAAACAAAACTGACTTTTTGTCTAGGAATGCCATTAACGCACAGTGTTTTTCAAGGTAATAAGATATTAATCTTTTGTCGTTTCTGCTGATCTGACATGGACATCAATGGTCACAATGTTTCCTTTATCTGGAAAATTTACAAGAGAAGAGAAATTACTCCAAATCGATGGATTCTTATTTATTCAAAACTAGAGCAAATTTTATCATTGTATCTTTTTACATTATATTTTTTACAAAGTTTGGACATTACACATTTTTAAGAACTTCTCTATTTCTAGGAAGAACTAAGGCGTGCCTAACAGCCTATGGTATACAGATCATCAGACTGGATGGAAACTGTGGTTCCTTTTGGCCCTTTAACTCTATGAATCAATGTACTCTAGGAGGAACTTCTTACATTTCTGAGACACAGAGCCTTCTGCTTGACATCCTTTGTAAAATTGGATATTTGAGCTGTGGGACATATAGCCTGGACCCTTCCCAGCCTCCTCCACAAGTCATTCAGCTTGGCTGAAAATTGCTTGTTGTGTTTCTATGATGCTGTTGGCAGCAGTACGGCTGAGCAACAAATTACTTGACCTACCTGTAATGCCTTATACCCTCTATTAATCATAGAAAGTAACTGAAAATATGACTTAGTTGCCTGGCTAGGTTTATTTGTAACAAGTTTGTCTCACCAGAGGTGTTTGCATCTAATGCAATTGGTAAATGAAATTTATCTCAAAAGAAAATAAAAACAAAGAAAACTGCTTCCATTTTAAGGTTTCTACAAAGTGGTTAATACCAATATATTGTCAATAAAATGTCAATAAACAACTTCCCAACAGTGTTTTTTAGCACAGTCAACAAGGATGTGGAAAATTTTATCCAAATAGATTCTTCATGATGGTTCCACTGAAAAAGTATAGGCTCATATATTACAACTATAAGCATGACCAAAGACTTCATTTTTGTGTTAACAAATTACTAGTGCAACGGTATGTTACTACGTTTACCACCAGCAATGGTGGTACACCTTCTTACAGTAATCACATACTCTCAGTTCATTAAGCCAGGGAGAAGTCTTCACATAAAAGAAGTTTACTGGGTGTAAAGCCTCTAGAAGGTATTCCTACAGAAAAAGAAAGAACACCCATACTAACATACACTATGTAGTTAGAAGAGTACAAAGACAGCTGTCTTTTGTATTCCTTAAGGCTCACAGTTCTTCAAAAGGAGAAGAGTGAAGAAATCAACTATGAAGAGAGTCTGAATTTCCCTACTCCTAGACTGCAAACTTGACTACTGTAATGCTTGAAACAGCCAGTCCTTTACATATTCCTAACTAGCTGCAGTGCATGGCTGTTCATGAGACTGTGGTGCTCAAAAATGCAGCAAAGCTTAAAAGCTGGGACAGAAAGCTTATTCCATGGCCTTAATCATGCAAATGACGAGAATATATGATGAAAACAGTAGCTTTTAACTTCAAAAATAGCAAAACACAAACCACAAGGCTATCAGTAATAAAATACATTTTTAAACTTTTGGATTAAAAGTACTGGAATATGGACACCTTTCAGTTAGCAATATTTTAACAGTAGATGCAATCTGATACTATCACATTTATACAGTTTTTCATTCACTTTTCCATCTAAGTAACTATCATACAAATACAACTAAAATGTTATTCCTAAAAGAATATTGAGTCATAGAATCATAGAATAATTTGGTTCAAAAGACCTTTAAGATCATCAAGTCCAACTGTACCTGTCCACTACTAAATCAGGTCACAAAGCAGCTCATCCACCCATCTTTTAAATACCTCCAGGCATGTGGACTCGACCACTTCCCTTGGCAGCCCATTCCAGTGCCTGATAATCATTTCAGTGAAGAATTTTTTTCTAATATCTAATCTAAACCTCCCCTGGTGCAACTTGAGGCTGTTTCCTCTTGTCCTATCACTTGTTACCTGGGAGAAGAGACCAACGCCCACCTCGCTACAACCTCCTTTCAGGTGGTTGTAGAGAGTGATAAGGTCTCCCCTCAGTCTCCTTTTCTCAAGGCTAAACAACCCCAGTTCCCTCAGCCGCTCCTCATAAGACTTGTATTCCAGACCCTTCACCAGCTTCATTGTACTTCTCTGGACATGTCCAGCACCTCAATGACTTTCTTATAGTGAGTGGCCCAAAACTGAACACAATATTTGACGTGTGGACTCACCAATGCCAAGTACAGGGGAAGGATGACTTCCCTACTCCTGCTGGCCACACTATAAGCCAGGATGCTGTTGGCCCTCTTGGCCACCCAGGCACACTGCCAGCTCATATTCAGCCAGCTGTTGACCAACACCCCCAGTTCCTTTTTGCTGGGCAGCTTTCCAGCCACTCTTAACCAAGCCTGTAGCAGTGCATGGGGGTGTTGTGACCCATGTGCAGGACCAAGCATTTGGCCTTGTTAAACCTCATACAATTTACCACAGGCCATTGATCCTGCCTGTCCAGGTTGCTCTTGTAGAGCCTTTTACCCTCAAGCAGGTCAACACTTCCACCCATCTTAATGTCATCTGCAGACTTGCTGAGGGTGCATTCAGTCCCCACGACCAGGTCATTGATGAAGACGTTAAACAGAACTGGCCCCAACACTGAGCCCTGGGGGACACCACTTGTGACTGACTTGCAACTGGATTTAGCTCCATTCCTGACAACTCTTTGTTTTGAGTCATAGGAATGTAAGGCTAGAGGTAGGAAAGACCTATTACAGTGTTTAAGACCTTTTTATTGCTACAGCAAGATTTTCTTTTTTGCTACTGGAATCGTATTTTTAATGTTTAATAGAGTGCAAGATCAAAAATATTCCTTCTCCTCCATATACCAGCAAGCACTATATGGAAATCACATGTGTTTTTCAGATTAAACATTTCTTTCCTTAACATTATCATCTAATATTTCTTTATACTTGTGGATGTTAATAATTTGTTCTCTGTCCTGGATGTCAAATTATTACCTCTTTTTCCTTTACTTAAACACCTAAAACATATTTAGCCTGAGTTTCTTCGAGGAGGTTTTGAAAGATAGATGTCCATATCAAAAGATTAATGGAATTTGGGCAGAGAGCATCCAGTTTTTGTTCTCTACTTCTGAAGCATTTCTTCCAGCACATCTGATACATATTAAAATTTCTTGCTGGATTAATTATCTTTTAGCAACATGTAATCTGTAATTACAGTGATATACCATGTTCATATGAATCATAATTATCTTCCCATCTATTATGTCCTTATGACTATGTGCTTTTGCATATACTTATCACTGGAAAGGATGCTTTTAACTGCTATATGTTCATCTTAACACTGTGTCAGTGTGCGTATTAGGAGTCATTTATAATTACTCCCACACAGAAGTAATTGCATTAATGCATTTTTGAATATTTTCTCAGAAGAAAAATCACATCTCTTTTACCAGATGAACCTTAATATTAAATTACTCATTTGTTTTACCTCTCCAGGCTATCTTTCTCAAACAACACCAATCTTTTCACTTTATAGCAGTTTAGTATCATTTCCATACTGCTAACCACCTTCCCTTCTACATATTCACAAACCTATTAAACAAATTCAGATTAAATTTCAATCCTTCTGTCAGTGGCATGGTCCAGATTGGCAGTCTTTAACTTTTACTCCACAATACAGCAAGACCAAGTGGGCTGATATTTAAGTGTTCTCAGCTCTCTGTGTAGGCTTCCCATGAGGAGTTTTCACAAGCACATACACCTGCACCCTATGTGTGACTGCTTCCACAATGTGAACATCGGTTTTGTTTGACTTCTCCTTCAGGTTCTTCAGCATTTACAACTCCCAGTCTGATGCTACATATTCAGAAGGCATCTAGATCGGGACTCAGCTCCAGCTCCAGACATGAAAGCATAGTGCCTATGTGATAGCTAACTGTCTGAACTCTTATTATAGCCAGTGAAGATCAAAGGCTCATCTAAACTACCTAGACATAGGCACACAGTGCCATTGAGATCCTACTTAGTACAAAACACTGGTAGATTCATCCAATTGAAGGTTGCACTGAATGCCATTTGTAAGTGGCTGAATAACCTGAGTATGAAGAGCCCAAAGCTGGATGTGATACTTCAAATGTGGTCTAATGAGCGCTGCAAAAAAGAGAAGTCACTTTCCTCTGGCTGTGCTCCTGTTCCTAAACCCAGGATATCCACAATACTGTTCACTTTCATCACTGCCAAGGCACACCAGGGGCTCACATTCAACTTGCTGCCTGCCACCCCCCAGGACTTTCCCACAGAGCTGCTCCCCTGCCCCTCTGATCCCAACCTGCACCACTGCAGGGGGCTAGTCTTTCCCACATTCAGGACTTTGCAACCCTTCTTCATTGTCACAAAATCCCTTTTGCCACATCCATCCAGCCTGTCAGGATCACAATGAATATTGTCCCTGGCCTTAAGTGTATTGACTAGTCCACCATCCCAAACTTGATGAGGGTCCATTCCCTGTCCTCTTCCAGGCCACTGCTAAAGGTATAAAGCAAGGGAGATGCCAGGATAGGCTCCTGAGGTACTTGAAACTGGTGTCCAGGTAGAGTATGCAAATTTAATCACTACCCAGCCAGCAGTGTTTGCATAGATAATCCAGCCATTTTTTCACCGATCTACTAGTCCAGCCATCTAGGTTATAACGTCCCAACTAGATTATATAAATCTAGATTATAACATCCCATACCAAGCTGGTTTTGGAGGTCACATTGAAAGCCTTGTTAAAGACAAAGTTGACAATATTCACTGCATTCCTCTTTCCCACAGATCCAGTCATTTCATGCTAGAAGACAATCAGGTGGTCAAGGAGGATTTACCCATGATAAATCTATGTTAGTTGTTCCTACTCACCTTTTTCTTCCTCACATGATTGACTACATGATTCTCTACATCAGTGTTTCATAAACATTACTGATAGATGTACTAGTATTTTAATGAACTAAATTCACGAGACACTGTGGACTAAGTCCCCTTTTGCTACAAATAAACTTCACCTTTTTCCTGGTACTTGAAAATACTAGCTTCCAAAGTAGTTAAACTCCTGAGGTTTAAACTTGTTGAGTCACAGAAACTAATCTGTAATCAAACGTTCATCTATCTGGATTTGTTATCTTTGTGGATGTAAAGGTTCCCGAGGTCATATTTCACCTCAGTGTCTCATGTTAAACATTAAGTAAATCTGAAATTACTCTTTCTCTCTCCCTACCTCCAAAAAAAAGATTTCCTCCTAGCAAACTGTTCCCCACTTCATTGTGTGCTTGGAAAAGGAGCTGGAAATAGAAACATAATAATTAAAAACTTGGAATTTTCCTGGTGTTTTCCAGAAATTTAGTTCTACAGTACCTGAGGTTTTCTGTTGCTGTGAAGGACGGTCTAATCCTTCTCTGACCTTCTTAATTCAGTTGCTTTTTCCTCACTCTTCTAAAAAAGCTCGGTGACTGTGATGTCTTCTTTCTTGTTCTTTGGCCTTCTTAATTTTCCAGGAGTTTCTTTCCAAACCCTTCTTTCAGTGTAGATGAAAATGTCAGTACTGAAACTGAGAATCACTGAAGTACAAGTAAAGTGTTTAGAGCTTAGTTTCATGATGTGGTTTGCAACATTGATACAACACTTTATGCATTATATTTCATAAGAAAATATCATTGTAAAATTCTCATATTCTCGGTGTGGCCATTGAGCTTATGTTCCTTATGTCACTGTTATCACTTCCTAGAGACCATTCATCACCTATAAACAATATATATCATAGATGTATTGTTTAAAATACATATTCCAGATCCCTCTTTTATTAATCCCCATAATATTTTATCAGTTTTGAATGTCTGTGCTATACCAACCTCTTAAACAATTCTTTAAACTACTTGTCTGGGATGCAAACTCCTCATTTCTCAAAAGAGCATATTCCACAATTTAAGAATTGTTGATCTCAGTATTTTGAAACACAATGTTCTTGGTAGTGTATCAATATGCATCATGAGCAATTCCTTGAATTTCAAGGGTATATCCCTGACAAAACAGTCTGTACAACTCCAGAAGCCGGCTATTAATGTATTACAAATAGTATGTGCAGTCCCTGACTTCTGGTTGATTAATTTTGTTTTATCACCAGTCTTTGCAGTTTTCTACTATCCTCTATCATCCGTGGACTTTTTAAAAGCTTTTTACAATGCTTTCTTTCAGGAAAGGGATATACAGCGCTACACAGATACTTAAGGAAAATCCTTCTGGAAAAGGATCTACTATTGTCAAAGATTTCATGTGCAGGCAGAGCAGGACCAGATGATGTAGACACTATTTATCTTATTTCTCTTCCACTAAACCAGAAAGTTTTTGAGGCTTTTGCCTGCCAATAAAAATCCAACTGTGCCTGTATGCTCACTATTAATGAGAAAGGTCACAATCTGTCAGAACCAAGAAAACCTCTTTTATGACTTTGCAGATTGTTATGAAGATGACAACAAATATAAGCAGTTTGTTTTGGTTTTTTGTTTGACATGGCAATCATCAATTACCAGTGAGGACATCTTATTTCATGAACTGCAAGCCTCAACCACCATATAACATCATTCAACAATCAACATAAGCTAAGAAAGATCTTGCACATTGACATTATAACTTTCCAGAATATAAACCTCATGTTATAAAACAAGTAAGCTGCCATAAAGACTGCTCCACTGGTCAAGAGCAGATGCCTTTTTTTCTGAACTCTAGTGCCAAAATTCCTCTCCGTTCCTTGCCATGTTGTACTTTTATCAGACCATCAGGAAGAAGTGGAATTGAAAAATATGGGTCACCATCTCAACCTTACTTTTAAATAAGGACATGTAATTCATGCTTGGGAAAAAATCTACGTTAACTGATACTATGTATTGGGAGCCTTGTGGAGGATACTGAGGTTGAGTCAGACATGTAGAGGAAGCCACGTCAGCTATCCTGGCTCTTGTATTCAGGGCTTGAGAAACCCATATGTTAGCATCAGTGACCACAATATAACCCTATCTATAAAATAACGTTAAAGATTGTACTGGAATACCCTGAAGACACACTTTTCTTAGATACAGTTTCTAGATATGTGCAGCTAGGTTTGCTCTGGTGGCCATTAAGAAAGTCATAGCATTCCTACTTGTCAAAACAAGATGTATATTTTTGTTACAACAGATATGAGGAGCCACTGCATAGCAAAGATGACCCTCCACATGGATGGGTTCTTCACAGCGTGCTGTGACTGTCCACCTGAGTTCTACCTGATGCTACACAAAAATTGGATTCCCAGCATCTGAAGGGAGGGAAGATTTACTCATTAGCTCCATTTCTTTTCTCATTTCTGTCTTGTTATTAAAAAAAATTTATTGTCATATTTGCTGTCATGCTTTTTTTATTGGGATCTGAAAAGAACCCTTCACCTCTGTCCTTCCAGAACAGAACATGCTGGAAGATGTCAGGTAGAAAATTACTGGATAAATGATATAACAGATGCAGTGTATGAAATTTTCCTTCCTTGTTCTTGCTGTGTACATATTGACTGACTGCTTCTGCTATGTTACTGAAGTCTGCAGTTTTCTTATGAGGGAAAAGATGCTTTTGTTTTATAAAGTTTGTGAAAGAACAATGGTAAAAATTAAGATAAGACTGCCAATTCAAATTTAGGTGCCTAAAAATGTATTTATTTAACTGTCTCTCCTGGTTTTGGCTGGGATAGAGTTAACCGTCTTCCTAGTAGATGGTAAGTGCTGTGTTTTGGATTTAGTTTGAGAAGAATCTTGATAACATCCTGATGGTTTAGTTGTTGCTGAGCAGTGCTTACACTAGTCCAGGACTTTTTCAGCTTCCCCTGTTCTGCCAGGTGCACAAGAAGCTGGGAGGGGGCACAGCCAGGACAGCTGACCAAAACTGGCCAAAGGGCTATTCCAGACTGTATAACATCATGCTTAGTATAGAAACTGGGGGAAGTTGGCTGGGGGGCAGCGATTGTTGCTCAGGGATGGGATGGGTGTCGGTTGGTGAGTAGTGAGAAGTTGCATCACTTGTTTTTCCTTGGGTTTGTTCTTTTTTTTGTTTTTTTTTTTTGTTGTTGTTATTTTCCTTTTCACTACAATTTATCATTATCATTATTATAATTTTTTTGTTGTTTGTTTCAGTTGTTAAACTTTTCTTATCTCAACCAACAAATTTTTCTACTTTTGCCCTTCCAATTCTCTCTCCCATCCCACTGGATGGCAGGGAGGATGAACGAGTGGCTCTGTGGTGCTTAGTTTCCAGTTGGGGTTAAACCAGGACACTGTAAATAAAAAGCAGGCAAATCTTGTCATGCAGGTCTTAAGTTCATCTCCAATTTGCATGAACTCCAGTAATAAAACAATGCTTAGCATCCTCATGATGCTATAACAGTTAGAAATATGTTAAATACTTCCTTATAAACAAATCTGAAGTATTGTGCTTTATCAAATGAGTTATGATATCCTTTGCATAATCCTTGTACAGGGACCTCTCCTGAAAGGAACTCTACCATTTCAGAATGGATTGTGATGATTTAATTAACATAACATTAGAATAGTTTTAATATTAGTTACACAGATAGACATCGGAGTAATAGAGGGTAAAACTTGTTGAGTTGACAGCCCTTAAACAGTTCACCTGACTGGAAAGCTTTTGATTATGGCAACATTCAAAATGGTTGGTTGAGGTGTATACAGCACTAGACACCTTAAAAAATATACTAAAGGTTAAATTAAAAGAGAAGTGAAGAATGGAAGTTGCTGCTTCTAGTGGAATCTGGAGAGTACACAGTGAGTGGTACATCTACCTACCTCGATTTAGTGAAGCACTTAACAAAAGACACATTGAGGTAATCATGGACATAAGTTCAGCTTTCATCAGTGAACTTAAATTAGCACAAGACTGCTTAAATATAAGGTTTGCAAACACCCAGGAATCTATTTCTGCATGAATGCTTCTAAGCAATGGAAAACCTTGCGTATCAATAATCATCAAAATATCAGTCATGGGGAGAAGTATTAGTACTTACAGAAATTTCTCTTGAAATTACTGAGAAATATAAACTCAGGGTAAAGCATATGTTGCCTGTTTTAATAAGGTCTTAAACTTATTCAGAGTGCACAGCATAGCTGATCACTATTATGAAATAAACATTGGCTTGTACATGGTAGTGAATGAGCATGGCAAATTTTTTATTAAGAAAATATGTAATCATGGAGTGTAATGAATGTTTAGCTTAACACCATCCTTTACTGCCAATGTTTTATTAAGTGCATTCCTTAATCAGCAGTTGAATTTAACGGCACTACTGATAGCCAGAAGGCTGGGAGTATCTGGCTGGTTGAAAATTTTTTGGTGTGGCAACTGCAAACTGTCTGTGATATTTGCTTTCACAGAGACAATCAATGAATCTCCAACATGGATAAAGTCAGTTGTGAAACTGCAGAGTCAAGCATCTTAGAAGAAACAAGAACCATGCAGATCCAGCTCAAGGCTTTTCAGCAGCACAGGCAAAACTGAAATTTGCCTTTCCATAGTGGAGGCTGTGCATTTTATACAAAACAAAAACAGGGTCTGACAAAGCACCTTGGATGGAAAGGGGATGACAGTCATGAAGGCCCATCTGAATTTCTGAGACTATCTTCAAAGGAATGGCAGAAGCAGCAATGAAAAATGAGGTTTCTGTGAAACCATGTCCCCCGGCAGCTCCCATAGCAGTAACAAGATAGGCCCTGGCAGAGGTGAAGAAATGAGCAGTGCCAAGGTGCAGACCGTTGCCCCTAGGTAACTTTGATTGTGCCTACATTCACCATCAACTTAAGTGGTCTTAATGGAGACCTTCTGTGGGCAGTATCCAGCTGTGACACACACATAGACTCCCACACAAAAAGAGTTCAATCTCATAAGGCCAAATCTGCAGAGAAGAATAATGTTAAAAGAATAATTAAAACCCACAGTTTCAACATTTTATATGAAGCATCAACATCTGTTTAAGAGGTTGTGTGACAGACACAATTTAAGTACATTTCGGAAATGAAGACCCAGAGGTACAGTCTGCCCAACCCACTTTCCACTCATTTAAATAAACTGCTACTAGTACGGCATCTTCTAAAACCAACTACTCCAATGCTAATTGTTGAAGAAAGTCACAATTTCTGGGCTTTTAAAGACTTGATAAGTAAACATTTTTTTATTATTATTTTTTGCTTCTCAGCCTTGCCAATGGAAAGCTTACTGTAGAAATTTTTTTGTGAATTTGTCAAATAAATCTACACTATGTCCTAATGTACATAGTTGCTAGTTTGTTTGACCTTTATTAAATAGCTCACTCTCACATCACAAAGCAAAGGTGATGAGGAAGAAGGTAATGAGCTAGGCTGTCATTCTGCCAAATAGCAAAGTAAGAAAGAAATTAGATGAAAAGCTGCTCAAGCGTTAAAGGTTCTAAAGCTTTTATTGTCATTCATTTAGCTCATAACAAACAATTTAATGTAGTTTGACATGACCTGTACTTTTGTTCTTTGCTAACTCTGAACACATTAACACAGTCTGTTTGCAAGGTTGAGTGGCTTCCGAGAACATATTTCTTACACTGAAGTAGAAATTATTTATCTTAATTTTGATCTATTTATATTAAATTTGATTTATTTTTGTCCATTGTTTACTTATGCTCTGTTTTCTCATACATACAGACCAATAATGTACACCAGGAATATCTGAACATGAGATACATGAGAACATATTATATCCTTCCTTCAAACTGAAAAGATCAGAAAGCACAGCAATTCTTTCAAAAACCCAAACAAATTTTAAAATGAGATTCTGTCTTTCAGTTTTACACATTTTACAATTTTACACATTTTTCCGTCCAGAAAACCCTAACTCTTCCCGTCTTGTCCTTCACGCTTTTCTTTCTGGCATATAATTAGCATGTGTCTAAACAGATTCATGAACATGATTGATAGACACATGTGAAGAACAGCTAGTTGTGAGATGTGAATCTGAACATAATCAAGTAAAATAGGTGGGCATTCATAAAGCTCAATTACTGAAATTATCCCAGTTGTTGCATTTTAAAACAGTACAGTGATCTGCATCCAATCTTTCATATTGCTCATGTTACATGCTAGGAAATAATTTCTCTACTAGTTATAGAAAACAACAGGATTGTTTGTAATAATCTCTTAATCTCTTCTCAGTAAATTAGATCAGTACATCCAATTCTGAAAAAAAAATTGGTAGGATTCAGATTCACGCTGTCTAATCTGAGCAATTGAGCCGTAATGCTTTAAGCAGAGGAGCAGCTACCTTGGACTTCACAGAGGTGGGTACCGATGGACCTTTCATGGAGGGAGGCTAGCACTTCCAGAAGGCAGTTCAGACCTCAGAAAGACCAGTCTGACCTCTGGGATTACTCAATTTTTTTGTCACAATAAAAGCCTGAAATAACTGAGCTCAGTTTTTAAGCACCCTTTGCTTAAATCCTGAGGCTGGAATAGGCCTAAACCAATTAAAGACTTCAGGTGTCATCAGGTCACATGATTAATAGAAAGCACTAGTTTGGCTCAACCTGCCCATGAAAATAAGTGCCATCTCCACACTCTACTTCCCCTGGGAAATTACTTAATTGGCAGGAAGTTGGGGGTTTTTTTTCTCTGATCAGTTACAGTTTAATTTTGGAGTGGCAAATCATTTTACTAAGCTTATTTACTGTTTAAATGGGGCATTACCATCAGAAATATTATTTGTAGATTAAAGTTTTGCTCGATGCCAGGAAATATATCAAAATCCAGTACTTGCAAATGGATAAACCATACAAATTGAATTAATAATCCTGTGTTGAGGAAATAATGATAAAAATTCAACTATGAATTTGAATTATATCAGAAAGAATTCGGAATCACCCATTGACATCAATGGAATCAGCCTGATGACATAAAAATCAGAGTAAAAATTAGAGACCATTCCTTGGATTTTTCCAGGTGAAGTCTTTGCGAAATGACTTTCAAATGATTTAACCTGCCTCACAGTTTAAATGGAATGACAGCTTGATATCATGGAAATTTAAAGGAACATTTTTGAGCAAATCTAACAAGGAATATTCCCTCATCTAGTTAAATTAAAAGAAAACAGATTAAAGTAAAAAAAAAAAAAAGGCCTTTATTTAATAATGGAGTACTAATAAAATATATGCTTCAGGACTGTTATAGACTGACATTCTTTGTGAAAGGTTAGAGAAATATAGCAGAATGAATGCTTGATATTATTAGTCAGCATCTAAAATAAAATTTTGACAAAAATAGATTAAACTAAATTAGGTTTCTCTCCCAAAATAAACATGACAGCTATTAAAGAAAATTTCAAATTAAGCATTTTACAGTCTTTATTCATGCTAATTTGAATATATATAAACTTGGCAAAACTGACTTCTGTTCATTTTTAATCTTTTTCCTAGATGAGAGATCACTAATTTTGAGTTTAACTTTTTTTTGCAAAATGCTCTTATTTACTTTAACTAAGCTAGACTTACTCTTCTTTAGAATAAGCTGTTAATTTCCACTGTATATTTAGTCTTCATTCATGTGTAAATTTTGTGTTGAAAACAGATATAAAGATGTGATACACTTCCTATGTTTTCCATCAAAACCATTGAACATAAATTAATCGAATTAATGACTTTCTATACATTGTATAATTTATTTTAAGATTGAACATATGATTCCCAAATATGCTTATTTCATTTAATTGTAATCAGTGATAAATTCTCTCAAATGGAAACGATTGTTGTCTTTC
>NW_009259877.1:1057272-1062085 GCF_000687185.1 Egretta garzetta | reverse complement strand
GTTTTACTGTTTTGTTAAAGACAGATACTTTTTAAATTTTCTTTTTCTTTTTTTTTTCTTCTTTTTTTATTTATTTCCTTTTTGGCCAACAAACAAAACAATCTTACAGACAAGTACTTGGAGGTTAATATAAACTGGAGGCTATTAAATTCCTACAGTGTGAAAAGCTTTGTTCTTGGTATATGAGACAGTACCTGACAATTATACACAAAGAGTGAATGAGATAGTCCCTATGAAAAGAACCACAGTATTTCTGTGGCTACGGAGCTGGAAAAATCCTTCTATTGCTTGTACAATGTACTCAAAAATTCCAGAAGGTCACTGTTCATTAAAATGAAACTTATGACAGCTATTAAAATTACTTGAGAAACAACAAAAATTTTCACCAGTGAGAATATCTAATGGTCAGAAAGAGTCTGTATGTGGGAGGCAAACGAAAGCATGCAAACTGAAGATGGAGTGTATTGCTAATCAAAGAGAAAATATGTTTGATTATACTGTATCACAGCATAAGAACAAAGCTATGGAAATTTTCCTTTCCTGTTTCAGATATACATTTCTTTTTTTTCTCCTCCATTTTAGACCTTTCCAAAAGGGAAACGATGCTCAAAAGAGCGGGCAACTATACTACTTCTAGATATACAGTACACTCATTGAATCATAGAATCATAGAATATTTTGGGTTGGAAGGGACTTTTAAAGTTCATCTAGTCCAAAACCACTGTACTGTATGCCCCTACACAGTTTTAAATTCTGTGTAGTTCACTTGAAGGTATCACATGAACTTTAAAAGAGAAAGGGTGAGATTGTAAGCTGTTTAAAATTTAGACTTAAAATTTGCCTATGAATGTTGTGTTATAGTGGAAACCAACATAAAGTAGACATTAAAATCCAATATATCATTAATTCACATGCACGTGAAGTTGAAACTGTGATCTTAAATTTCATAGTTTCAGATGTATCTGACATCTACGTCATGTATTCAGTTTTTGTGCAGTCCAAGGTAAACGCTCACGGGAATATAAACAGAGATAAAAAAATGCTGAACTTCAAATGTCTTCCTCTAAGATATAAATTTCACTGCAACATCTCATAACATTTTGGAGCTGTCAAAAAAAAAGAGAAGAATTTAATTGTAAAAACTTATTGAATTTATATTGGTATTTATTTTAATTACAGCTGTCCAGATTTACATTAAGAACTTCTATTTCTTCATGGTGCTTTGATGTTGGTTTTCAGAAATGCTGAGCATTATATATCTAACATACTGAAGCTGTGGCCATGTAACATTCAGAATAAGTGATGCCAGACATCTATAAAGCTAGCTAGCTAGGTAAATAAAGAACGCTTCCATGTCCTACAAATTCACATGCCATTTCCATAATTTATTTGGTGTTTGTTTTCTATTCACCCATGGCACATCTTCTCCAGGTAAATTGGACAATGAAAAGTTAATTCTGGAAACACTGCAAAAATAAAAGCAATCATCCATATATCTCTAGTTTAAAGCACACACAAATTTATGTCAACATATATCAGACTATTACTGGCAAATTACCAGTGCCATTCTCATCGATGCACCTGACTCACTTCATTACTCAAGAAGGATGGCCTAAATCCAAGCCTGATCTCTGGTTTGAAAATCTGCATTCCTTCTTGACAGAGGATCAGATTTCCTTCCCAGCCTGTCACCCCCTATTGCAATCATTGTGTGACATATCATGGAAGTGCAGAATAGTTTGGAAGTTAATCACAAAAGAAAAGGAATTACGTCACCTAAATCTCTTCTGAACATCTGAAAATAGGTTCTTATAACACCTATAATATCACATAAGCAATTTGCAATCCTTTGATCAGCCATTAAATGATACGTTATGGCTAACCTTTAGATGCCTCCAAGAAAGTTGTGGAGGTATGTTTAATTACCTCATAAAATGTGGACTAAGCTGTAAAATGGAGAGAATGCATAGGGGAAAGAGAATGTTAATAGTGGAAATCTCAGTCACTATACAGGAAGTCTGCAAAGTGAGCAATGCAATTTGTCCCAGCTAACGCAGTGGAGATTTTGAGGAGATACAATTGCTTTTGCTGTGCTACCTGCAGTCTCATAGAAACCATTTAAGTGTGGTGAATGACCCAGCTCCCCAGGTATTCCTCTAAGACACAGCAACTCTTCAATTTTTTGTTACAGCACTCCATCTGGAAATATCCACAGCACGAAAGACTCATTAGTTTAAATATTGTAATATTCCATTCGGATTTCACTACTGAAAAAGTTCATAATTAAACTACTGTTTCGGTGCCAGCATTTCAAACATAGACGTCTATCCATCTCCTATGAACCTTAATATTGAAGGCATCTGTGTTACCTCAGAGTTAGAGTCAATAACTTAAAGAACATTGAAATGTAATATCCCAGGCTTACAAACAGAAGTAATTATTAACCCTGAGATACGTTTCTGCAACAAGTAATGTACATGACAGATTAATGTCTGACAGATTTTTGATCTCACGGCCTCTGATTTTTATTAGTGCCTGTGGTCTGTCACTCAAATGTTATCCATTTTG
Source organism: Egretta garzetta (assembly GCF_000687185.1). NCBI lineage: Eukaryota > Metazoa > Chordata > Aves > Pelecaniformes > Ardeidae > Egretta > Egretta garzetta. The sequence continues at coordinate 1,059,517 of NW_009259877.1, read as the reverse complement.
ATAGATTTATACATCTCAAAGAAAATACTCCTTCAGTTTCTTTATTGAAAGAAAATGGAAGTCAGATAAAAGACATTACAGCTATCGAATCTCAGGAGTTTGGCAGAAATTACACAGCATCTTCTGAATACTAAGATCCCAGTACAAATAACACTTCAAGGTAATTCTATTTGGAGGTCTGGGAGTGTCAGGTACTGAAAATTGTAATTACTCTCACTAATGTGGATGATTAAATGAAGGTTTCTCTGGAGTGGATTCCAAAAATCTATTAAGTCTCTGGAACAGTGAAGATTATGGAGGGATATCATATATATTTATATATATAATAATATATTATATTACATATATTCAGTTTTTCCTTCATACTTTTCCCAAGTGATACTACAACACTTGTGGGCATTTTTCTTTATGTTTTCAGAAGTCACTATCATTTATTTACTATTTATGGTCACTCTAGCAACAATGGAGATACAGTTTGGGAAATTTGCACATTTGTGACATAAAGTAATTTTCACTTTCCACTTACATAAGGCTTGAAAAAAAAATCATTAACCTGAGGAATATTTCACTCAGTACAGGCACAAGACTACAGAATATTTTTTCTTCTTTTGGGGGGGAAGAACTTCCCATAAATTCTGATTTCATTAACTTTTATTTTCCAGTTTCTATTCAAAACAATAGAAACCTCTGATGAAGAAACTGTATTATTTTTTTTTTAATACATTAAAGACTACATTTGAAATTTCTACAGTTTCCAAAGAAACACGTTTTCTTCACCAGCTTTGGAAAAATTCTGCAGTTTGATGATGGTAGAACGTCAACTGTAAAATATTAAGTAATGTAATGGATTTTTTTTTTTTCCTGGCTCCATAATCTCAGGCTGAGTGCTGTTATTTATTTTGAACCAGAGCCAGATGCTCTATTTTGGGTGCCTAACTGATTTATTAGAATTCCTAGGCAGTAGAGTCTATCCTACTTGGCCAGGTCAAAATTCTTCTAGTAGGCAGTAATGCTGCCTATACACTCAGTAAGGAAAATAAGGTACATCCAGAGAGCAATTCAGAAAGCCTGGGCAAGTTATCAGTCTTTCTCTATTGACAGTATAGAAAAATGCATTACTCTACAGTGATTCAGTGGTTCTGCACTCAGAATGAAACCTCCACAAAAGCAAAGACAGAGCATGTAGTCTCTTCCATTGTGTTGGGAAAAAAGTATGGGTATTCATAAGTGTTTGCAGTCTTTGAGTTTTGCTCTGCAATATATAAAACTAAAATGATAAAATGATACAGAGAGAGGATTTATCCTCCAGAACACATTTTTCCAAAGTGTGCTTCCTGGCTGATACTCCTAAATAGTGTTTAAAAAAAAAAAAAGTTTTAATTAATGATCCATTGCCGATTAGTCCCTCAATTAAAACTGTTCCCATATGGTATTCATGCAGAATGCCTCTCTGATTCTTAGGTGACACAACATGATTTGAAAACATGGTAGATGAGACATTCTTTACAGCCGTATTCCACAAGCACAGTACAGGGGCTTGTACATTTAAAACAAGCCTATAGCATAAACAGTATATATAATGAAATCAGATGTAATAAACAAATATTCAAATGTTAGAGCTCTATGGAAGGATATTGTTGTGTAAAATGGTAAGAAGCTCCTCTGCACACACAAAGAGAGCAGAAGAGAAATAGTGACAGCTGGGGTAACTCAGTTAATAACTTGTCCTGGCTACTTTCAAGCTTATCACAGGAAGGCCACTGGACCATCAAAGGTCCATCTCCTTAAGCACAGAGGAGCACAGAAACATGACAAAAGGCAAAGAAACCCAAATTACAGACTCCTGAGAAGGGACATCTTGTCCAAGCTCCGCACAGGGCTTTCCCAGGGCTATCAGACCAACTGTTCAGGTGTGAAACCCATCAAGATGATGGGAGTGACCTTCTAGATCACCTTTTTTTTGAGGGATTGTTTTTGCCTACAAGTGTGGGAAATAATATGGGATGTAGGGGGAAGAGAATTTTGGGATTGCACAAGCCTTGTTATGGGATATATCAAGGAGGAACCAAAGGTGGGAAAAGGGAGGGATCTAGGCAATTTGGGTGACGAATGGTGGGAAAATGAAGGGAAAAGGGAATAAAAAAGTTCCAGTCGTGTGTAAGCACGGGCTGGTCCGTACAATCTGGTCATGCCCTGCACCTGATCAGTGTAGTCTGTCCTGTTTCCTCATTAAACTCTACCTTCA
>NW_009259877.1:1047355-1057256 GCF_000687185.1 Egretta garzetta | reverse complement strand
AGCTGGAGTCAGACCACGGGTCCAGAGGGGCTGTGGTGACAGTGACTGGAGACACTTGAGTCAGTGAAACCAAGTACCAGACATCGGGGTAGGACCGTGGGTCAGAGCCACATGCGTCCATGGTGCAGCACCTGGAGTGAGTGTGGGTGTGCAAATGAGAGTGAGAGCACTGGTGAAGATTAAGCCAGACGAGCTGGTGAGTAGGTGGTGACCTGGGCACCAGGTGTGTCTCTAAGGGTGAGGAACATGGGGGTGGAAGTTGCTCTTGGGGATCAGGGAAGCCCAGCCAGCTAAAGGGGTGTGTGCGTGTGTGTGTGTGTTTGTATGTGTGTGGGTGTGGCCGGGTGAGACAGTCTCAGCAAATGAGGGGGGTTCATATGTCCCCCAGGTGCCAGCCACCGGGGAGACTGGGATCCTGAGGCAACTACTGGGCATACGGGATGCCTAAGCCCAGGTGCTGGAGGGATCTATATTGTATATATATACAAACACACACACACACACATATTTTTCAAATATGCAATTTTTTTCATATATATATACACATATATTCCAGCTCAGCAGGGTGGAGGTGCACTAGTGAGACTCACTACTGGACCTCCATCCTGCTAAGCCAGAGAGGGCAGCAGGATGAGGCCACTGGTGTTGCCTGTGTTTGTGTGAGTGCTCTGTAAGTGCATCTGGGTTATCTGTGTGGCCAGTCATGTATATTGCATACAGAGTAAGCTGCCTGTCAGTAATACATGCTCAGCCTTTCTACTGGAGACACTGGCTATTGATTTGGGCTGGGAAGAACTAGAGACTGGCACAGACGGCCCAGTGGATGTGGGAAGAGGAACCTCCTACATTCCCAAAGCTTGCCAGATCAGATAGTCTTAACAGATGTTAATCGAAGTCAGAGCTGCTTCTGCATATTTTCCTTCTGTAGTGGTAGTAGACTGCAAGATCCAAATTAGAGAATCCCTACCTACAAATCAACATGAAAATTTCTGAAAGCAAGCAAACTGGTCACTGAGCTGTTATGTAGGCAATATGGACTAAGCAATCGGTTTGTTCATGCTGTTCCTCTGAACTTCACAAACTCTAGGGGGGCAATGCAGAATCCTTCTTTCCACTTCTGAGTATAGCTTCAGGAATCCCTGTGACACTATTAACACAATTTAGACTGATAGTTTTGCCACCAGCATGCCAGCTGCCTTTCCCATTCCCTCATCTGGTGCAGGCCATCTGTGCATGACTGTCCATGACAAAAATGGTGGGAAGGAAATGAAGAAGTGACAGTGCTGAGAAGGAAGAGCAAATGTTAAGTAAAAGTCATTATAGAACATCATTACAGTGGTCTGTCAGCTGCACGGTAATGTTATGATAGAGTTGATGACAGTGTAATTCAGGAAAACGTAGATGCAGAAGCAGGCAGAGACTTCATTAAGCTACATAGATGCACTAAAAAATTCTTTTTTAAGTGAACAGCAGGAGCACTGACATCCCTCATGTGTGGCAGAAAGAAGGCATACAAGTCAAAGTAGCCAAATTTGGGTACAACCCCGTCACTAGGTGTTGCATTCTCAGACACTGGGCTGTGGGCTGGGTGTGGGGAGCCCCTGCGGGGCTGAAACTGGGTCCTGCGCTGTAGGCAAGGTAGGGGAAGCCCCAGGGGGCAGCTGGACAGGGATAGTCAGGGATGATGATGCCCTCAGGGCCCTGACACTGGAGCAATGTCATGACTGCTACGATAAGTAACACATTATGAACTAATTCATCAGCCATATAATTTATATGGATACAGAAATGAATGAAAATATTTTTTCATCTAGAGGAATCTGCATTTCTTCCCCATTAATTCTTTTATAATGAATAATGCAGCAGTAAAGATTCTAATTATAGAATGCCTTTAATTTGGATAGATTTCATACATTTTTCCATCTTATTAACCTCAGCACTCCTTTCTTGATGTGGGAGGATAATTTACACTCATTCCTTTGTTTAATTGTGCCACTTACACAACAGGTGCTCTCTGTGGTAGTTCATATCATTGCAGATCAATGCTGTGGCACTGTTAAACTCTTCTGTATTTAAATTCTTAATCATATATACTCCCTTCTTACATTAAAATGTAGGAAGGAGGAATTCTGCCTGCAAAGGTTGATAGGATTTGGTCATACAATGTTCCCCTTCCTCCAGCTCATGAACAATCTTTGATTAGATAACATCTCAGGATGCACAAAAGCTATGACTATGCCTCAAATATTGAACAAATGAACACTTTAGAAATGTCCAGTCCAGAAAGATAATATCGCCTAAAATTCTTGCACCTTGTTTTCCACAGGAAGGAAGTCAAGACAAGCCAGTTGGAAGTGAACTTTGTCTTGGAGGACCAAAAATCTTTGGAATGCAATATACCCAGCCATTTCTCAGAGTCACTTCAGCTTTTGACCCCAATATTCCCTTTATCCACCTTTTTAGTGTGCCCCATACCACTGCAAGTAGTCATAATGGTTACTCTGTGACACTGCTTCTTGGCATGAAGATATTTTTTGACTTTGTTTGACAGTGTTTGGCTATTGTTTGACAATGATGATCACAATATTACAGGATAAAGTAATAGATAAGCTAAGGCATAGTAGTCCTAACCAGAAGACTACTGTACATCAAGTAGTGAATGATTGATTCCCTTAACAGTTGACCTGAATAAGTGCAGGCCTGCACTGTGTTGTACACATTAGTTGACTGCTGGATGAACTTACCTGATTAATTGTAACAGGGAAACCTGTATGTAGCTCCCTCTTGGCCCCTGGCCTTCTTGCCACCTGCATGTATCTTCTTATCTTGAAGCTAAGCAGCATGTTTACATAAAATGTTCTTGTGCTTGACAGTAGAAATGATGAATAGAGCTGTTTACCAATAAGAAAATCCTATAAAAGCTCTGAAGACTACAGTGCTGGCAAACCTTAGCATGGAAAGGATTTGCACAGCAAATGTGCACCCTAACTAGAATATTGTCCAATGTCCTAGAACTCGGGGTTCCCACCATTTGAAGGGATGTAAGATTATCTGTGCTATCCTCTTTTTCCTTCTCCTGTTATGGTATTTTAATCAATATCTGAAAGAATATGAGTGCCTTTTTTCCTGGAATCCATAATGAGCACTTGCCTCAGTGCATTACATTAGGAATTTGCTGAATGTGCAAGTCCAGTACCAGTGCCAGAAGCTGCTACCAAGACTCAGCAGTGTGGGGGTAAAAGGTGACTAGAAATGGATAGTAATCTCTCTGGTATATGTTCACTGCAGAAATTGACAAACATATAGGTTATCTTCATGGACTGTGGTTATAGAAGTAGATAAGGACTGCCTAATGCTGCAAACACTAATTTTGTATTTCTATGTAAAAATTAATTCATGGAAAAAACATCTGCAATAGATAAGCTTCTCTTCCTCTCCCCACCCCCCTCCCACATATTCTGCATTACAGTTCTTAGCTAAAAGAAGAGAAATTTTAAGACTACATCTAAGCTAATGAGCTAAAATGTCAGTGAGGCAATGAGGCTGGGTAGCCTGGAATGATTCACACCAATATTATTAAATTCTCTTATACTCTAAAAAAAAAGGTGGCCACATGCAAACTGTGTATTTGAAAGAGCCTGTGACCCACATTAATTCCTGAATTGTATACCAAAATTGTTAGGGATTCTGCTACTTTGTCACAGGATCACAGAAATATTGAGATTGGAAGGGGCCTCTGGAGCTCGTCTCATCCAACTCTCAGTCCCAGCTCTCTCAGCCTTTCCTTGTAGGACAGATGCCCAAGTACCTGAGTCATCTTTGTGGTCCTTTGTTGGACTCTCTCCAGTACGTTCACATCTCTCTTGTACCAAGGGGCACAGAACTGGACACAGTACTCCAGGCGTAGCCTCAGTAGTGCTGAGTAGAGGGGAAAGATCACCTCCCTTGACCTGCTGGGAGCACTTTCTCTAATGCAGCCCAGGAGACCATTAGCCTTCTTTGCAGAAAGAACCACATTGAAGGGTCATGTTCAATGTGGTGTCCACCAGGATCCCCAGGGCCTTTTCTGCCACGTTGCTTTCCAGCTGGGTTGCCCCAACATACATTAGTGCACCAGGTTGTTCCTCTGCAGGCACACAACTGCACTTCTTGCTGAACTTCATGAGGCTCCCATTGTCCCCTTTCTTCAGCCTGTCAGGGTCCCTCTGGATGGCAGCATGACCCCTTGTAGTGTCAGCCACTCCTCCCCAGTTTGGCATAAATGCTGCCTCATCATCCAGATCATTAATGAAGATGTTTAACAGGATTGGAGCCAGTACTGACTCCTCAGGTACCCTGCTAGTCACTGTTCCCCAGTCAGATATTGCCATTGATCAGCACACTCTGGGCCCAGCCATTCAGGCAATTTTCAACCCATCTCACTGTCTGCTCCTCCATCCTGTACATTGTCAGTTCCTCTATGAGACTCATATAGACAGTGTCAAAGGCCTTACTGAAGACCAGGCAGACAATATCCACTGCTCTTCCTTTATCTACCAAGCCAGCCATTCCTTCATAGAAGGTACACAGGTTGGTCAAACGTGACTCTCCCTTGGTGAATTCATGCTGTCTACTCCTCATCACTTTCTAATCCTTCATATCCTTATTATTTATTTATTCTGCCTAGTATCTATTTACATATGTCTATTAGTTATTTATGAGAGCCAAAGTACACCAATTTTAAAATTTAATTTAAACAGGATAGCACTGATTTTATTCTTAGGTTTTTTGGTCACTGAGGCTACATGATTGAGTTGTTAGAAACATGGGCCAGGACCTCCTACATTACACCATATCCTTGCAGTACACAGAGGGAAATGAAGTGAACAGGGGGAAATGGCACCTGGCCAAATATTCCAGCTATGAACAAGGGTTCAGAGCTTTCTCTAAACAATGCTCCATATGATAACATGAAGGTTATCTTCACATTATCTTTGAGTGATTGTGTTTGCAACCAAACCCAAGAAGCATAAGGGTTTTTTACCCTTGGAAATTAATCTTGGCTTTTGACCAGGCCTAATAATAACCTTAAAAGGTAGTGAAACAGAAAACATTTGACTCGGAACATAAACAAAGTAATATTTGCTTTATCAACAAACTATTTTTAGGTGAAAGTAAAATTTTGTTGGTTTAGATGTTTTTAAGTACTATCAAAGGGAAACATAATTCTGGTGCGTCTTATGGGAAAAATATTCTATTACTGTAGTCTTTAATTCAACACTAAATTTATTATTTTTCAAAGAAAAGGTCACCAAAGAGGTTTTATCAAAGTCAGTATGATAATGAAAGATTGAAATAGAAATCATTAGGAGGCAGATCTGGTAGTGGTTTTTTCTCTCCTTGATTTCCACTGATTTAAAAATCAATATGTCATAGAACAATCTAAGATTTTACTAGGTCACATGCTTTAAGTTAATCTAAGATTTTTTTCAGAGCTTTGTCTAGTTACTAACTGGTTCTGATGCTTCTTATATTTTTTCCTTCTGTTTTCCCTGTTTATGAGGTTTCTTCTGTGTTTGCAGACTGATTTTTCAGAGGTGTACTGCCAAAAGGACATCAAAGATTTCCAAGGACTACTAAGAAGCAAGAACTCAGCAAGGATTATTAACACTTTCCACAGAACAGCTTTCTGTAGTTGGTTCAGGATGTAAATAGGATTTTGTCATGTGATTTTACCAAATTCAGCCAAACATTCTTGAGCATAACACTTGTGCAAAAGAAGTTGAGTCGGGTTCACAAATATTAGCAGGGCAACAGCTGGTAGAATAGAGCAACTCTAATAGTGAAAGTTATTTGGGGGGAAGAACAACAAAGGGGAAGCGAGAGAGAAAAAGGGGGAAAAAAATGGGCAAGAGCAAGAGAAAGGGTAAGGGAAAGGGAAAATGCAGACTCTCACCAGTGGCTGACCTGGAAGAGCAGTGACAGGGTCCCAGGTAAGCATCCCCATTTGAGGGGGGTTCTCTCCAGTGCAAGAGGTGGTGAAAGGGAATGTGACAAGAACAGTGATGATGATTTCTTTGCCTTACTTTTAGCCCCTAGCCCTATTTACTTTATGTCATGACCCTCTCTAATGCCCTATTATTTGTTCCTGTCTGTGATGCTGTTAGGACAGGTTGGCACATACCAGTCAGGTGTGAGTGTTAATTGCCTGTTAAGTTTCTGTAATATTCAATAAAATTGGTCAGCCATTTAAAGGACCATTGTCTATTTTATTGTGCGCTGTGCTTGGTTTTCTCTATATTAGAGAAAATTGAGGGGGAAAAAAACCCCAAACACCTAAACTATTCAAAAAAAGAGGAAAGAATAGAGGTGTAAAGTGGGGTGATTGTCATGCCAGTGATAGTCACTTCCCATGAGAACCCACAGTACCAGCACTATCAGGGTTGGCAGATGCAAGCCCATGAGACCAACAGCATAAGAACAACAGTATGGGAACAAAAGGAAAAATAAAACCATAGAGGCTCTGGTAAAGCACTTCTACAGCAGCATGGGTGAAAGGTTACAGAGCTGCAAATAGCATGCCCTTAGCCTAAGGCACTAAGGCACCTCAGGCACTGTGCAACAGTACCTGCTATCTTATAATCATTTTAATGATTGTATTTTGGAGCAAAGAGATTTACTCTGTCTGCATTCACTCTGTCTTGTTAGATTTTTTTTTTAAGATAAAAACTCACACTTAGCTTTCTCTGTTAAAGCATTATTTTGCAATTTCTGCGTAATAATAATATAAAAGTAGAGAGGAATAGCAACAATTCATTTCAGTCAGGGAATTAATTATAATTCAACTTCATATTAATTAAATCTATGGAATGGGTATCATCTGTATGTGCCCAGAATATAAAATATTACTTAGGGATAGCATTTGTAGTAGTGACTTTAGTTTTCATTTTAAATTGGCTGTGGATTAAATCGGTATATTAATCTAATGTGCTGAAATAAATAATATAAACATCACAGCTGTTGCATTATACTGAATTTTAATGCCAGAATAATCACAGTAACCAAACATCTTGCTGAAAGGCTTTGAAAAATGAATTGCAAGGAAATTAATGAGGGCTAATTTGTTGCTAAGTCCAAAGAAGAATACTTTCAAATGCAATGTTTGTGCAAGCAACTGTTCACTTTAAAAAATTGATTGGGATTTTTCCTTCAAGTGTGTAATGAGAAAACATCGATATTTGCAGTTCAGTTGTTTGAGAAGTTAAAACAGCAAGCCAACAAGAGGCTACAGTTCTGAAACTGTTTTCTTTGCTTGGTTTACCAGATCCATTATTAAGAACTGCTGTTTAGGTTTTCATTGCATCTCTGTTGATGTTCAATGTGATGAGAAAGAAACTTCATTTCAGTGGTCAATACCAGGTCTTACTTTACCAATGCCAATATATTTTAAACCGATCTGATATTTCTTTGTGTATGAATTTAGGTGAGATGGGTTGTTTTCTTAGCAGAACTGTAATACTCTGAGGTTTCATTCCTTGTTATTTAGACTCTATGTACGCATTGTAAGCTTTTAATTTGAAACATAAGATACTTATTTTTTGTTTGAAACAGATATCTGATGCCTAATATTTACGTATGTTTGTGTTCTGTTCGGATGTGTCCTTTTTATCAGTAACAGTGGAAACATAGACCTCACAACCTTGACAGTTGTTTCCTGTGGCACAAGATAGTAAAATATCCTGCAAACTCTACAGAAACAGCTCCTATTGATTTACTCCCACATAGTGGGAGTTTCTTGGATGGCAGAGTGCACTGGGCTATGCCAGATGATTGCCAACCACACTGAAGGTATGACTAAGGTCTGGGGCGGGACCTACAGGCAGTACGCTACTCTCCTATTATGATCACGAATTAGGTTTACATGTTATTTTACTTGTGTTCTTTTAACAGATGTAACACATTACATTGTTATTTTAAGGTACACGGAGTATAGGTAGATCTTATGAAAAGCTGTCTTTAAAGCCATTTTTTGCTTTCTTTTCTTTTACCCTCACTTTCCTATAATGACAGTACGTATGGGGAATAAGAAACTTTGTAAAAAAGGATCACTACTATAAATCTTATTAACACATGATAAAATCCATTCCTATACAAAAGATGTGCACCAGCATAAGAGATTGCCAGAGTTGGGGTTTGAGTACATCATAAGCCTGAAGCCTGGACCATCAGGTCCAAGAATACATGATGAATTCATTATCTTAGATTTTAATGGAGAGAACAAAAGATTGTAGTCTTCAAAACTGTAAATAAAAACTTGAAGACACTAAGCAGAAAAACTGATACAGATCAAAACTGTAGTTCGCATACAGCTAACTGCTGTGTCCTTTGTATCGTATTAATGTCATGACCTAAAGGGTTACCTGGCCTGCGGGTGTTTCAAGATTGTGACCATGGGTTTGTCAGAGTCTGTAATAAACAAGAACACAGAAGTTTTTGTCCTCTAAATTTCTCTACTTTCTTACAGATTACCAGAAATGCCACACAAATGGCCACTAGCGAGTATACTACCACAGAAATCACTATTAGCAAGTGCAACTATGTTTAATAAAGTGAATATATATTTATCAAATTATTATAAATCCCTATCAGCATCCAATAATAGAAACAATCAATTGTACAGCAGCAATCAATGTAATAGCAACATCCAAATATGTATATACTATTACAGGTTACTACAAACTCATCACTAGTGAAGTAAGCTTATCAACAATATAACAGTGGATATACTTATGATAGATTATTTATATGGATATATAATACCAGTATCAAGCAAATTAAACAGATTTCAGGAGGCACCAAACCACCTCAAGGAGCAGGACAAACCAGTCCCAGAGGGAGGGACCCAACCATCCCAGAAGTGGGAGAATAAACTGAACCAACCCCAGAAGTGTGAGCCCAGAGGGGGACCAGTAGAGTAACAGACAGAGTCTCACTTCAAAGATGATCCATATCACAGACTTTGGAGTCAATCAGGAGTCCCCAGTAAGGGTCCAAGATCTCATGGAAAGTTTGTGCAGAGTTCAACCTGTATTGGAAAAGAAAAGTACATGCAGCATGGGAAGCTCTGAGATAGAGGCTCCATTTTGGACAAAAATAAAGTCATTTTTATATCATAGACATATAAGAGGGCATAGGATATCACCACTTCAAGCAGTCAATAGGTGTTATTAATTTCACTTGGGGAGCAAATAGATAATGATGTTTTCTCTTCTTTCAGACGAATTTTTGCTTTTCCAGACTGTTTTTCTGTTCTTGCAGTTAAAACAGCCCATGGTGGTTTCCTATTCTTACTTTCTCAGGATGTTTCTCAGGATGTTTTCCCCCTTTTCCAAAGTATTTTTCACATTTTCAGATGTTGTCCTTACTGTTGGTTTTGCACTTATCAATGATATCTAGGGATGTCACCAGTTTCTAAGTATCCAGCTGTACTTCAGAGATTCCAGCTGTGCTTCTCAAGGATTTTTCTGGTTCATAGGCCTAGTTACCAGACTAACAGTTCCCAGGCTGGCAGGCATTTTCTCTGTCAGTATTTGAGCATGCATCTTCTGCTCATCAATTTTCCTCTTCTAACCAGGTCACCTTTCTGGTGGCTCGCACCAATTGTTAACTCCAAAGACCCTTGTCCTACAACCATTCTCTCTGGAACCTCTCTGTTCAGGCTGTGATTCTTACTGCAGTCCTAGTGGTTTAGCTGGTGACAGTAGAATAGGCTTAACAGTCTCATAGAGTATCCTCTGAGCTACTGTGCTCTGTAACTGTCTTCCAAAATTAAGGACGCAATTTGCCAACCAACCACAAATAGGAGTGTTCCATTCCTGGAAAGCATGCCCTTTTTCTCAACCCTCCTAACCTCATCTCTTTC
>NW_009259877.1:983389-1047276 GCF_000687185.1 Egretta garzetta | reverse complement strand
CTCAGCCCTTGGCAGCTTCTCTTCCAAAGATACAAGATGGTGAACCTCAGAACAGTCTAGACAATGTAGCTGAATTGCCCCAGTGTTGAGAAATAGAAGAAAGGCACACAACAGTGTGAGAATGATCATGTCAATGTGTGTGGACAGATTTGAAAAAAATAAGTTTCTTTAAAGCTGGAATGCAGGACTGATTCAGTCTCACACAGATATAGCACTCTGATAAGAGCCTCAGGGGAAAACCATGGATGATTCTATGAACTGGAATGACTCTTCTTTTTCTTCTTTTCTCTTTTCCTTGCATAAAAGTAGGTCCATCATTCATGTTCTCACGAGAATCAATCACCCCTCATGGTGCTTCCTTGTGTGAATATGAATTTCCCATCCACATACCTCAGCTTTCTCCAGTTTGATGCTGAAAATAAAGTAAAAACTAAAACTCATGAAAAATGCATGTCTTTTGCTTTTCTGTAAGCGTATAACTACATGTACCGATTTCACCTTTGAAAATCCATTATACAACCTTCACCTTCTACAAAGATGATTTTAAGGACTCAGTGTTCTAACATACTGGGTTTTTTGTAACTGACTGCTAGACTAAAAACATTCCTTAAATGATTTGAGTTTTTTAAAAAAGGATGCTTTACAATGGGGAATCAGAAGTCACTGTTCCATGTGTTTTAAAGCACTTCAATAAGGCTTTGATTGATGCTTAGAATCATGTTTGGTTTTTGATGGAATGCTGTGGCTTGTATTTCTCTGTTTTTTGCAGATGAACTCACTAGTCTGTACAGAAGTCTGTAATATTATGTATGTAGGTAGCATTGGTATGATATATAAAATAAAATTTTAACATTTTTGCTGTAAATTAATAGTATTTATCTTGTTTTAATGTTTTGTAGCATAAGCATGGACTTATATCCTGAAATCCATACTTTCCTTAGCAAACATTAATTCCAGTATCGTCTTGAGTATCATCTTAAAGGCAATGAATAGACAAGTGGGACGCTAAAAGAATAAAGCCAGATCTGGTTCCTTATTTGCACTACTTAAATAAAGGGGGAAAAAACCCACAAGTTTTTTATCTTGGACAGCATACTTAAGCAACTGAATATTAAAACTTGTTGCAGTGCAATAATTTCTTTCATTCTTCTATCTTCTTATTCAGTTTTATGTCAGTTTAGGTGTGGAAAATAATAATTGGGGAAAAATAGAATTTAATCTTGTCAGTTATTCTCTTGAAAGGGTCCACATGTGTTTAGTGACATAGTTCAATTATTCTTCAGCTTCTTAGTCCCAGAACTTCTATCCCTTCACACTCTTTTGACAATTTCATCCAAAATAGGGGTGTGTGTGTGTTTAAAATTCTTAATACAGATACTTTGCTCCTTTTCCATATTTTGTCAGTTAGAAGATCAACCTGATGGACTGGGTACAGATCAAACTTGATTTTAACAAACTTTGTATAACAACAGTAAAATTTCTTGTGAGTAGCTTAGATATATCACTTAATGTTCTCTCCTGTCATTTGGAGATTCTGTATCTTCTGGAGGGATGAAAGGAAGGATGGGAAGCCTAAGATGAATGTATTCTTTAATGCCTGTGGATTCAAGCCATCTCTATCAGGCATTAAATACCAATAACAAGTGACAAAAATAAAATTTAAAAAAAAAATCAAACAGAGGTAAAAGTAACCACAGAACAGAAAGTTTGAGGTTGGAAGGGACCTCTGGAAGTCATCTGGTCCAACATTTCTGGTCAAGCAAGGCCATCCAGAACCAGTTGCCCAGGACCATGTCCAGGTGGCTTTTGAATATCTCCAAGGATGGAGACTCCACAGCTTCCCTGGGCAACCTGTGCCAATGCTTAGTCATGCTCACAATGAAAAGGTGTTTCCTGATGGACAGAGGGAACCTCCTGTGTTTCAGTTTGCCCATCGCTTCTGGTCATGTCACTGACCACCACTGAAAAGAGCCTGACTCCATCTTCCTTACATCCTACCTTCACATCCTATCTTCTTGACATCCTATCTAGCTTCTCCAGGCTGAACAGTACCATCTCTCTCAGCCTTTCCTTGAAGAAGATATGCCTGAGTCCCTTGATCATTTTTTGTGGCCCTTTGCCAGACTCTCTCCAATATGTCCATGTCTCTCTTGTACAGAGGGGCCCAGCACTGGTGTGGCCCCAGCAGTGCTGAGTAGAGGGGAAAGATCACCTCCCTCAACCTGCTGGTAGTACTTTGTCTAATGCAGCCCAGGAGATCATTAACCTTCTTTGCAGAAAAAAACCACATTGCTGGATCATGTTCAATGTGGTGTCCACCAGGATCCCCAGGGCCTTTTCTGCCAAGTTGCTTTCCAGCTGGGTTGCCCCAACATACATTAGTGCACAGGATTGTTCCTCTGCAGGTGCATGACTGCACTTCTTGCTGAACTTCATGAGGTTCCCGTTGTCCCCTTTCTTCAGCCTGTCAGGGTCCTTCTGGATGGCAGCACAGTCAGCCACTGATCCTGGTTTTGTCCTCTGTACACTTGCTGAGGATACACTCTAACCCATCATTCAGATCATTAATGAAGATGTGAAACAGAACAAGAGCCAGCACTGACCCCTTAGGTGTACCACAAGTCACTGTTCTCCAACTAGACTTTGCCACTTATCACACCCTCTGGGCCCAGGGCAGAAAAGATAAAACTCTAAAAGACCATATGAGCTCCTTATGTGTGTTAAACATACATTTTTTAATTTAAGAGTTTTCTGTAAGAAATGTGGTACGAAGTCAGTTCATGAGCAATGCATACCTAAGGCATTTTTATGGGGCTTCTTTCTTATATTCTATTGTCTCGTCATCTTCACTCCTCAGTCTTTGATAAGAGTTTGGGAAGATGTGTTTTGTATTAATTAGGAAGTTTCACCACGAGTTTCTGTACAATTTCTTTTGGAGATCTCTGTTTTGCTTTTGCCTTTTTTTTCAGTCCAGGGCTGTTCCCCCATGTACACACCAAACCTTGTGGTTTATTCGTATTCATATTCTGTGGACAGTGTTACTCTGCAATATACTTTTACATGGGAGAACTGGTAAGCAACAAATAATGAATTTGTGTCCAGAGCACCATGTTGAGGCCTTCATAGTTGAGGATGGCAGTGTTGGCATGCATCAGATAATCCTGGTAGATTTATATATAGTTAGGTGAATAAACCTGGGTAACATAAAAACTGCTTTTCTCTCAAGCCAGAGAATTCAATTGTCTTTTTCTATGTACTATCTCACCATATAGTAGCTGACTGAGTATACACATCATCTCTCTATACCATGCATCTTGCTCAGCGTGGCTGGATTTAATTAGCAGTTTTTCAGAAAATGTGTAATCAGCAAGTTTCATGCCCTCATCCCTGGCTAATTTGATGTACCACTGCAGTCAAAGCATGGCACAAAAATGCCTCTAGTGGAATTTCTCCAGGCAACAGTTATGACTTCATTACAGTCTCCAGCTTTGTAGGCCTTCATGAAGTCAGACTCATTTCATAGGCCTCTACAAAGGGACTAGTTCAGCTTATGGGAGTGTAAATTCCCCAGTTCTCAGATAAAAACTGTCTTCAAGAACAGATGTACCTTATTCACATTTGTTGATGAAAGCACATTTGAACATTCAGCTATGAAAGTTTCCTCCCACTGCTGATATGTCAGCACGTTATCACATGAACCATGAATTTTTGAGAAACTGTGAATGACTGCTGGATCAACCCTTTTATCTACTCAAATTCTGTTTACAATGGTTGAATTTTGTCCAACATATCCTGCCTTTTATAAGAAAATTTCTACAGGAGTCAGTGTTTAAATTTTATCATTTTAACAACATACAATTCCCAATATAGAGAAAATGCAGAAAAATCACAAGGCCAAATCAATGGATGAGCCTCTGCAGATGTAGCCAATGAAGTTTGGAAGGACTTCTGAAGAGAGAAAAGGAACCTGGAAGTGAGGTAAACAGAAATAAAAAGAATGTGTGAAGTGAAGCCAGAGTTATAGGATGACAAGGGTATGTGTTTAATGAACTCTTTGTCCCCCAAAAACATTCACAGCTTTTGGTACTTGCAATTCTCATTACACGCCATGCCTTGTTTCTTTGGCACTTTACTCCTTCAGAACTCAAAGCAACAACTTAGGAACAATTAACATCTATTGTGTTTCACCCACTTCCTAATGGTGACTACTTTGCTTAATTTTTCTAGTTTGAGTGTTTATGATTGTATATTTCTTCAGCTACTCTTTTTAGAACTTATTGAAAGAGAGGTATGTTATTGATCTCCTCCCATTGTATAGTTTCTACACATCAATATTAGAACATTTATAATTTCAATTATTTGTACCGATAAAGTTGTTATCTTGGAACATACAAATTATATATGACATCTCATCTTTCAAGCTAGTAAATCAAATCCTTTCCTTCACAATTTAATTTGGAAAGAAAATGTAATTGATAGTCCAATGAAATCTACATTAGCTTGTTCCAAATTCAATCCTAAAGAAAACGGAAAAAAAAACCAAAACAAACCCTGCTGCAAGAAATCATTTTATTAATCAGATTAATCTCAATTACTCCAGTAAACCAGCGGCTTTACTGAGCAAAATGCTGTTGAAATAATCATCAAGCAATTACTAAGTCTCAGTTTGAAAGTGCTCAGTTTTTACGGTGTCTGGTTTGTTTGGGGTTTTTTTAATGATTTCTGCTTAATTTAAAGCAGATTATTTTGTATACATTTGTAAATGTGAAAATACAACACATAGATCTAAAAAGAGTCCTCATTGTAAAACCTCAGGGTTTTCCTTTGGTTATAGGGATTATTTTCTTTAAGTCTGTATAGGTGCTTGATGCCAGAAATTTAAAAGAAAATGGAAGGAAATACAGGTGTATACACAAATACTTTGTACAGAGGAAACTCAGATTTGGAAGACCTCAAGCTATTTTTGAAATTTAAAGCTGGAAACACAGCTTTCAGCTGATCCACTTCCATAATTCAGTCTTGCCTTTATTTTTATTTTGTCTAAAATCAGTCCTGCAATGACATACCATATCTCAGTGCCATTTAATCTTTCTGCTATGGTGACACACATGGAGAACCCCCTTCACCACTACATGAATTCATAAAAGCACTGTCTAACTGAATTCTTTCTCAAGACTGACTAGTGCAGCAGTGCCTAATAGAAACTAATCAAAAAAGACTTTTAAACATTTACTTTCATTTCACTGTATTGTTTTACTCCATCTTGTTTTGTTGACTGCATAACTTGCTGCTCATATTTACAGAAATAATCATTACACCATTCTTCATTTCTTCCAGTGTTTCTGTATTTCTTCTCCATTTTTTTCACTACAGTTCCCTGTAGATGCTACTCCTGGAAAAAAAAAAAATGAGTTTGGTGCTTGAAAAAATATAGTATACTAAAAGTAAATAACATATTGTTTTTATGGGCAAAGTTTCATTGTCTGAAGCTGGTAACTGAAACAGCAACTTACAGAGTTTTTAATTAGAAGCCCCTAATTAAAATGTGCATGTACAAAGCTTACTCTCTTTTTTCATGACTGTGGATAGATACAATACACTTTAAAGGCAATTTGACTGTTTTCTTTCTAATATGATGAAGCACTAAACAGGTCTGAATGCTTGCTTAAGTTTCTAAGGGTAAAAGTTAACTTACAACATACAGAATGGCTTTTGCTAAATTTTGGATGCTTGTTTGGTTGATTTTTTTCCTGTATTTCAGAAAAAAAAATTATCAAGAAACTTAGTTATAATCATCAAGGTTAGCAAAGTCTTATTCAAATTTACTGCTATGATTTCTATCATTTTAGTTGAAACGATCTATACAATATTGCATAGTTTTCATGTCAACAGATCCAAGTGAATATATTTTTATATGGGTGTGTGTGTAGATGGGCCATGGGTGGACAGCTAGGTAACCTGTTTAACAAGATTTGGTAAAGCAAGAACAGGTCCTTTGAACCAAATTTGTTTAGACTAGACTGTTTCCCTCTGGACATTGTCATGTCTGTTGGCCTGAGGATGATCTTTTGGCACCTTTGGGGCCTGCAAGACTGGTTTTATCTAGCCAACAATGTAATTCTAGAAAATGGAAGTCAGTGGTGAATATATGCCCTAAATAAGTGAGAAACCTAACGAGCTTTTCAAGCTTTGACTTCTCAAATGAAAAAGTGAGAACACTCTTTGAAATATTAACGTACTAGGTGAGAAAAACGAATAAAGGGTGTTTTCTATATTTTGCTTATTTGATCAAAGTTATCGTAATTAGAAGAATGTATCTATCAACTGTACATGTATTTAAATAGTCAGAATTGAAGGAAATATATTAGCAAGACAGGTAAATACACTCTAATTTTGTTTCTTTCTGTCCTGGTTTTGGCTGGGATAGAGTTAATTTTCTTCATAGTAGCTAGCATAGTGCTGTGTTTTGGATTTAGTACCAGAAGAATGTTGATAACACTCTGATGTTTTCAGCTTTTGCCAAGTAGTGCTCAGACTACTCAAGGACTTTTTGAGCTTCTCCTGCTCAGCCAGGTGCATAACAAGCTGGGAGTACAGCACAGCTAGGACAGCTAACCCAAACTGACCAAAGAGCTATTCCATACCATATAACGTCATGCTCGGGGGGGTTAGTCGGTCGGTCGGTCGCGGGCAGAGTGGTCGCAGCTCGGGCTGTGTGATCGTGGCTCGGGGAGTGATCGCTGCTCGGGATGTGCTGGGCATCGGTCAGCGGGTGGTGAGCAATTGCGTTGTGCATCATTTGTTTTATATATTCTGTATATTCTCCTACCATTATTATTATCACTATTGTTGTTCTTCTCTCTTATTAGACTGTCTCTATCTCAACTCACGGCTCTTACTTTTTTTTTCCTGATTCTCTCCCCCATCCCACGTCAGCGGGTGGTGAGCAATTGCATTGTGCATCACTTGTTTTATATATTCTGTATATTCTCTTACTATTATTATTATCACTATTGTTATTCTTCTCTCTTATTAAACTGTCTCTATCTCAACCCACGGGTCTTACTTTTTTTCTTTTCTCCGATTCTCTCCCCCATCCCACTGAGGGAGGGGGGGAGTGAGCGAGCGGCTGCGTGGTGTTTAGTTGCCAGCCGGGTTAAACCACAACACTTTCAGGAATTCTGAAGGGTTGTCTGTTGCAACGTTAATGGATTTGAAAAAGCACATCAACATTAAAGAAATGGCACAGAAAAAATGCAGTGCTTCTGCAATAGTCTTAGTAGTTCATGTCTGATTACTGTTCAGAAAATCGACATTAAGCTTTTATTTTTGATCATGTCATGAACTGCTGATCAATTAGAAAGCAAGCTCTAAAGATACAATATGCCTCGAGAAAAATCAATAACTCTACTTTGTCCTATTTTAAAGATAAGACGAAAATTTGGAACAGTCAATGCACATTATTGTTACTAACCCCTAGTAGTGACGAATCCAAAGACATATTAAATGGCTATTTAAGTATGATAAAAGGCTGAACTCGGACTTTCTTACCTCCTTTTATATACAACTATTGCAAAATAAAACCCCTACTATCGATAAAAGGCTTAATTTCCATATAATCATAAATGGATATATTCACAGCTATACCAGAGCATACATACTTCACCCCTTAACCAAAATGAAAATCTAATGCACAGGGTACACAGAGATGTCTCTTGCTGTGAAGTTCAGAATTTCAAAACCAGAATAATATTTGTAAGGTTTTCCATGATACTGGGGAAATCCATGCATCAGCTATATGCGTTAATTCAAGTGGCATAGATTTTCAGTCACTCTCTGCCGAAGACAATTCACCATGGCCCTATACTGCTGCTGAGTGCCTTCAGACAATTCTCCTCTGTGATAAAAATCTGTCATCTAACTCACTGAGACAAGGTCAGGCAATACATGCATGTTACACTTAGAATTAATTGACTCTTATATTTAGATATTTCAGATATTCCATTGTAAAAAACCACTGGCCTAAGAAACACCATTTCCTGCAAGCCATTCTCTTATACTTGACAGAGATAAGCATTACACTGGAGAAATAATTTTTTGTCTATTACATTGCTTTCCACTTTTGCTAATAACTTTCACCTTTTCTCTTTTCTCATTTCTTCAGAAAAATTTTAGAAAGCTATGGAAAATTCCTCAGTGCACTGTTGTCCACCACCAAAACAACAGTAACAGAAAAGTAAGATAAGATAAATTCTTGAGACTGATAGAAGTTTTAAAGATGGGAAAAAAAATATGCCTGGATGAGTCAATCCATCCTCTCCTGTTTGGACTTATATTATGACCTTAAAGATTCATGCCTAATTTGGGGAACTACTTGGACAAGGACTTCCATATAAGATGGTATGAAAAGGTAAATGTTTAGGTTAGGCTTAGATCTCACAGAGTCATGGACTAGACCTTAAACACGAAGGCCCATCACAATTTAAAGACTATACCTGTAATGCACACAGCCACCCTGTACATATATATCTGAGTTAACACAGAAAAAAGAGATAGCAATGATGAAGTCAGCTGAAAAAGTCTGATGTAGCAACTTAATCCAATTCCATGGATCCTGGACAGTATCACATTCTACTTAAATAGTCCTTCTGAAAATAATGACGTCAACTACCTTCCAGCACCTTCTGGAAATTTTTGTTCTAGGTATTCAACAATTATTTCTTCTAAGAGAAAAATAAAAACTTTAAGACATAATTTTCTAGCCAAATATTGGCTGATACGCATTTGTTCATTAAAATCCTGCTCAAAAGTAGTTTTATAAAATCTATAGTCCATTCATTAAAACAAGCAGCAAATGTCCCACTGTTAAACAATATGATATAGAAGGACTAGAATATCTAAAACTCCAACTGTATTAACACCCATTCCTTGAAAGTAGGCCAATCCTATGAAAATCCCTTTTGGCCTGATCTTCTAACTCTTTTTCTTATATGTTGCCCCTCTGAAGTTAAATAGGAACATGAGGGCTGAGTCTTTTCTGACTGGCAGTAAACCTATTTCATCTGTGTTATCTGTAAAACAAGTCTGAAACAACAACCCTGTCTGGAGGACAACAACTTTGACTTTACTTCCACAGAGAGTATCATACTTAGATTGTCTAAATATAAAGGATGAAAACAGAGAAATTTGAGTTCCTGTACAGATACACCTTTTTTTATGTGAAAGACTTTAGGTAAGTTTTCTTCTCTGGATGTGTATTAGGTTTTACCTGATCATATGGCTAAATACTCTTCAAAGTATTATTGAAATGTTGCCATGACCTTCACAGTCAGTTTTCCTGCAATGTATCCTTTACAAAAGCATGAACGCGCTGGCATTTAGGAGAGCGCTATAAAAGCCTACACGTGTCAAGACAACTAACTGAATGCTATTCTATATATATGCTGAGAGAGAGGGAAAATTTGGAAAAAAAAGAAATTAAAAAAAAAAAAAGGGAAACTGGAAAGCACCCAGACAGGAAAATGGAAGATAGTATTGGATTTCTGCAAGGAATTAAACTGTTCAAATTTACTGGTACATTCAGTGAATGTATCTAGTTATTGACATATTACCATGATATCTTACGCCTAACATGCAGATCCTATCAAGATTATAATCATGTCATAGCTTATTGAGTATGCACCTCATATGGAAAATTAGTTAAGAAGAATGGGGATGATTCAGAGTGGAAAAATAAAATAAAAACATATCTATTGGCATGGGCCACAAACAATGCTTCCATTAATTCGGCATGAGCTGTTGTTATGGCCAAATTCTTACATAAAAGTTTTGAGTTGTTTATTTCAAAGGACTCTGACAGACAATTAAAAAGATCCCAAGTGCTTGGCAATGCAGTCATAAGAAATTAGGTGCCTAAAATGCAACACTGTAACTGACATGTCCAATACCACAAGTGTCTTTTCATAGAAAATACAAGATTTAGGACAAGGGGAAATGGTTTTAAACTAGAACAGGGTAGGTTCAGGCTAGAGGTAAGGAAGAAATTTTTTACAATGAGGGTGGTAAAACACTGGAACGGGTTGCCCAGAGAGGTAGTGGAGGCCCCATCCCTGGAAACATTCAAGGCCAGGTTGGATGGGGCTCTGAGCAATCTGATCTAGTCAGCAGTGTCCCTGCTCACTGCAGGGGGGTTGGACTAGATGACCACTAGTGGTCCCTTCCAACCCTAAACATTCTATGATTCTATGATTCTATGATTTATGGCCATCCTGGGACTCATAGCAGCCAGATTGGTAAATAGTTAAATAGTGACAGTAATTGACTAGAAACACCAAAAAAGGGTAAGTCTGAAGACTATCTGAATGGAATGGAATGGAATGGAATGGAATGGAATGGAATGGAATGGAATGGAATGGAATGGAATGGAATGGAATAGAAGAATAGAATAGGATAGGATAGAATAGAATAGAATAGAATAGAATAGAATAGAATAGAATAGAATAGGATAGAATAGAATAATCTCAGTTGGAAGTGACCTAAAATGATCATTTACTCCAACTGCTTGACCAACTGGGGACTGACCAAAAGTTAAAGCATGTTGCTAAGGGCATTGCCCAAATGCCTTTTACTCCAAATGTACTCCTTGTGTTAACCTGGGCTGCTTTATAGCCAAGAATGTGATATTTCTGTGTACAGAAGAGAACCTGACAGCAGCATAATGTGAAAGCTCAGCTAGAAAGTGAGAGCCATACGCTATGCCTACATTAGTAAATTAAATGTGCTCAGGGCTGTTCTCTGGCATAGAGATCAGCTGGCACCGAATGGCCTGCTACCACACTCTTAAACCCTCGTACACTCTAAAGCTAGGTGGCTGACTGCAAACAGCCCATAGGAATAGTGTCTAACCTATGCTATTTGTGAACTGTTACTAGGAAAAATTTATTCATTCAGTCTTACTTAAAATATGCTGTGCAACTTTGGGTAGGGCACTCTCCGCATTGGAAAGAACTGTGGGTTAAACTCTCTTGGATGATAACAGAGATGCTGTAGCTGCCAGCCTGAGAACTATGAGGTGCAATAGCTCCCCAAGGCTGCAGCCAGAAATGAGGCCCAGAAAGGTAATACAACAGAACTTTATTTTGCTTCACTTTAGGAAAAAAATATGTAGTTGGAATAGTTCTAAGGAAGGGCAGTGAAGAAGGCAAAATCTATAGCAGTTATTTGCAAAAACGATTTTAAAGTCTAATTTAAAGACTAAGGTCTAGTCTATTTTAAAGAGTAAGGTAAAAAGTATTTCCCAGGTGAGAAGAATTAAAATTCTGGGTAAAATCAAAAGACAAAAGTAGACCAGAGCTTTTATAAATCTTCTTTATATTTATATTTTCGTTTGTCACAAAGTAATTCCTTACATTTCTGTTGCTTGTAGACTTCTCCAAAACCTGTGATTATGGAGAACAGCTCTCAATAAGGTTGTGCATTTTCTATGAGCATTTCACACAGGAAAACTGTTTTCTTTAATCTTTTTTTCTTTCATCCTAAAATAGAAGGTGAGAACAAAAGCTAGGGAACAAAAAAAATTGAAACCTTGCTTGTCAAAAAAGAGTCAAAACCAGGAAAGAAACAAAAGGGAAATAGACAAGTCTCTGTAGCAACTATGAATAGAGGTATTAAAGAAAAAGTGGTCAATATAAAATGACAAAATTAATGAAACCCCTATTTGAAAATACAAGGAAATAGAACTTTTAATGGCAGTGCTCTGATCTTTCTATGACTTTACAATATTGCTAGCATATATTTTGCTTTTCCTACTAAAAAGAAAGGAATGGAGTGGAAAAAGAAATTAAATGCAGTATAAAATGCACAGCAGTTAATCTTTCTAATTAACCTACATGCCATACTCCATGTATAGACACAAAAATCTGTCTTAATATTTGTTTCCATTTAATATGTGTTGGCTACAATAGATTCTCAAATTCAACAAACTCAGCAAGAAAAAGATTACACTCTGAAATCAAGGATCTTTGTTTCAGAAACACAAACTCCACGTGCTCCTGAGCTGACTTTGACCAGAGGGTAAGTGGAAAACATGAAATCTTGTCTGACACTGCAACTTTTAAATATTTCTCTCACAGATATTCTTTTAAACCAGAGTTCAGAAGATTCCAGATTGCAAAAATCATGTAAATTTTGCTTCCTATAGGAAGCAAAATTTATAAATCAAATGAGAAAGGCCAAAATATTTTCACTGCAATATTGTACAAAACCTTTGAAATTGGTTTAGTTTTGAGAAAATAAAAATGCAGCTCTTTGTCCATTCTCTGATCATCACGGTTGTTCATAAACAACAACAGTTACATAAACAAATAGACCAAAGTTTAAAGACCAAATGGTAAACAATATCTACCCTTATTTCAGACATCTTATATACAGAGTGAAATAATACTACTCTTGACCAACCTGCAGAACAATTGAGACATAATTATACCTGTAAAAACTTTTACTATTCAGTGATTTTAACTTTCAATCTAGAGGCAATACTTTTTCTTTATGTAGCAAACTCAAATTAAAAAAGTACTTTTCATATACTTTTTGTAATCAGAAATGTTTATATTTCTTTTTAAAATAGCTCATATATTTAAAGCTCTTTGTCTAATATGAAAATCTCCCTTCGAGACAATCCAAATTATATCAGTTTTAACTAGTCTAGTCATCTGTATTTCTTACACGATCCTAATACAATTCTTTATGGCATTTTAATATCCAAACACTTCTGTAAAGCAAATGCTTCGTCTTCAAAATTAGCACATTTTGAGTCACTAATGAGTTTATCTTAATTCACCACAATTTTATACCTTTCAAATTGTGAATAAGCAATCCTCTGGCAAATTCACCCTGAAACTAGTCATTGCAGTTCATTACCTATGTTCAGCTTCAAATGTCCTAATAAGTTAAAGAAATAGGACCATCTTAAAATTTGAAATGCAATAAATATACCCAGGCTCCTAATAAGGCCAGAAAGAATATGTACATACTGATCTAATAATAAAATAGATTTATCTGGTATATTTACTCTGTGAACATGGAAGGTGTCTACTGGCTTAAAGACGTTTTAAGGTAGTAGAAGTATTCATACACACATAGTCATTCCACTTGAAGGGAATCCACACTCCCCAGAAGTATCTCCTCCCCCATATTAGCTCTACGGGTTGTGGTAATTCCTAACATCTCACATTCTGGGATTAAATTTTAAATCTAAGGATGCCATGATACAATGACAATAGAAGTTACACTGAAATCCACATCAGGCTCACTTAGTTAATTCATGTCCTTTTCCAAATTCTTTTCTGGAAAAGAATAATATTAGAAACTGATATCTATCCAATTTCTGATCCCACAATTGTGACTTTTGGATGAATATATTAATAATTATATATATTAATATACATTTTATATATACATAAAAATGATCTTAAAAGTCTTTTCCAACCAAAATGATTCTATGATTCCATGATTCTATGAATGACATGCTGCCTATATTGATTTCACTTGAACAGCTGGATTTCGCCTGAATGCAATAATGAATTCCAACAGATACATTTAGAGTGGCTTAAGAATCTGCTTTTTGTAGAAGGACTACAAGACATTTCCACTGATTTTTTTTTTTATAACTTGACCCTTATGGTTGTATTTAACTCACCAGACTTTGAACTCTATCCTCATTTTTTCACCTAATGCTCTGCTGCATAGTGTTTTTTTTTAACTTTAGAGAGAACAATACCCAATTCATGTCAGTGAAACACACGTTTTCGAATAGATCCTATAAACTAAGAAAAAGCTTTGAAAATGGGGGAAAGATCAAAGATGATTAAAGTATCTTAGTGTACCTTAAAACATATTTCCACTAGTTCCGCTGTGAAAGGGTAGTTTCACAAACCTTTTCATAAAGAAAATCTGAGAAGTCAACAGAGTAATTTTGGCCTAGCTAAGGACAATTTGCAGACTCTTCTGATGTCAGAAGTTATATACTACACCTTTACATTCCTGCCATAGATCTGAAGGACATTTAAGGTAGAAATACTCTGTTTCTCAGTCTCTTTTTTAAAGGTAATACTTAAATAATTATTTTCTCAGGCCCTTTTCTCAAACCACCTAGAGCCATCTCAAGGTATTTTACCACTGCTTAGGTAGTCTGACACCCCTCCCTCTTCATGTGTACAGTCCAGAAATTACATATTCTGAACTTGCCAAATCTCTCAAATTCAGAAAAAAAGACAAGGAAAAATATCACCGTCATCTTTCCAAAGAGTACAGCAACATTTCAGCCAGCATCTAGAGCCTGAAATCTTCTCACATACATAATATTCAGGTGCTAGTAACATGTTGCATAACCTCATAGTCACAGAGACTAAATAACTATAGTGACTGTGATTTATTGAATTTCAGAATCCAGTGATCAATTTTCCATTTGCAGCTAATTCAGCTGAAATGATCTCTATTTTCACCTCCATCTGACTCAGCCAGATGCAAAGACTAGAGACAAACACTTGTTCATTTTCTGCTGCTGGATCCTTAACTGACTCTTGATATTGGAGCTGCTGGAATCATTGCAAATATATAAGAAAATTTGTCCAGACCCAAGACCCTATATTACACTACTAATACAAATTTAATCCACAGAATTATTTATATCAGTTGTTTACAACAACCCACAGACTGACACACCATATATGACAGAAAAATTTGCCTTAGCAAATTTTCAATACATGAAAGTCTGTCCTCTTAACAGTGTGTAGATGATGGCATATCTACCATATTTTGTAGGCTGACCTAAGGCTATTCTGGCTGCATCCTCAACAAACACAAATGCAGATGCAGTTTGCTTTCAGTCTAAATCCGCCATGAACCTCAGGAGTCTGACTTCAATAACACCACACCTGAGCTAGTGGTGATGAATCTACATTTATATATCCCAAGTCAGTGCTTTGAAATCTGCATTACAATTGTTTCTAAAGAGGACTTGATTCTGCTTACAAAGATCTCTGTGTAAATATATGGTGTCTTATATGTAATTATGTATCCTTTTATGTATTTTCTCACCTTGTTTCTTGTCGTAAGCTAAGTGAGCAGGATAACTTTTCTAAATCTCACATAAAATGAGGATTAAAAATATCAGATTCTTACAGTCAAGTCTTAACCAAAAAGTTCAAAGAAAACTTTCAGAGGCTCTAAAAAAATTTAACAAGTACAAATCCCAGTTTTGGTAATTTAGAAAAAAACCAGTGTTCTCAAGTTATACAATTTTTTTTTTTTTTAATCTGACAAAATAATGCAAAAGGCCTAGAAAAAAGAAGCAGGATAAGAACCAAAGCAGTTACCAATCTAGATTCACAGAATTTGCTCTGTAGAGAAACAAAACATGGAATACCTTTCAAAATGTAAAATTATTATTTAATATACCTGATTAATGGTTGGACCCTTGAATGTGGGGAAACCATTAATAACTTAATCAGAAAATATAATGGAGTAATGCATATAATTCAGTCAGATTGAAATGCAGGGATATATATGCAATGATGAGAGAAAAATGTTAATACTGTTATCAAAAGTAAAATAATGAGCAGCCAATACTATTATGACAACCACAAACAGTCAAGTAATAGAGCCATTAACCATAGTAGAATACAGCTAAAGGCTGGTTTTCAGAAATACTGTATGTTCATTAGCACAGAGTGGAACGTAACTTCTAATGGCTAAACTTCAGTGATTTTTTATAGTAAGCCAATAAATTATGAATTAAGTAAGGGGTAGGAAAATTTTTTAAATGCTGAAAGAGGAGGAAAAGGAAAATTCTATACTGTTTATGCTTAGCATGATTTTAAGGGCTGCATATTTGTAGCTTTGTTTTTGTTTGTATGTAGAGACTGTGATACTCTCCAATGAAACATAGTTTTATGTTTTAGCTATATAAATGATATCAGTTTAAATGCGTATACACATCAGAAAAAGGAATCTAGAATTTTAATACTTTAATACATTTATGCACTTCTTACTTCCCCAGACTTCCTCACTTGACCTCCTACTGAGGAAAGGAGGAGAAGTAGTATAGATTCTGGTTGTATGCCGCCTTACGTGGAAAGAAGAAACATCTGGCTATCTATGGCAGATTTAGATCCCCAATACTGACAATTTGATCCTAACCTCCACTACTGACCTTCTGCACAGAACTTTTGTCTGCAAGCAGAGTGCTGCTCACATCCAAAGTATCGCTATTTAAAGGCTGCTTCTCAAATCTTGTATAATTTTTCATTTCCATCCCAAGCACTTATATTGCTTGCAGACTGAGAATTTCTCAAATTATTGCATCTGAGTGTCCCACACTGCAAAATAAAGATGCCTGAGAAGTAATAGAGAGCTACTAAGATATGAATAAGATTACTCTGTTTTGGTGAACCAGTGTTTTTATGAACACTGTCTGCTACACAGACTAAACTCCAGCGTTAGACATGCTGTGTGGTGCACTTCACCTGTGAAGGTTGGCTGCTACAGTATGTTTCCTTCTGAAGTGTGAAAGACTGATGAGGTATGAAAATTTTATTTTTCCATCAAGTGAAAGCTGTGCCATCACCCTTCATGGATGAAAGAGTCAATGATGCCTTTTCTTTCAGGTAATATGAAACTGTTTAATTTTTCAGTCTATGCTTTTAGAGAGGGAAAATAATGTTGGCAGTGGTGAGGATTATTAAACT
Source organism: Egretta garzetta (assembly GCF_000687185.1). NCBI lineage: Eukaryota > Metazoa > Chordata > Aves > Pelecaniformes > Ardeidae > Egretta > Egretta garzetta. The sequence continues at coordinate 1,030,531 of NW_009259877.1, read as the reverse complement.
CATCCTCAGAATCCCATCCTGTTATGTAAGTGATGCATGTACTCTCTTTGCTTTCGGTACATATCTGTTTTCTTGCTATACAAGATGGAGATTTTGGGTGTATATTGGGTTATAGACTTAAGAATGAAATTATAAAATGCTATAATAAACCACTACTATTTTATTTGATGTATTAGGATATCATCATCCACAATATTGAAGTCCAGACCATTTTCTGCTAGTCTTACAGGGTAATTACCACACTGCCAATTGTGTTCTCATGGCTTGGTCTTTTTTTTAATCAGCCTTCTTGCTCTGCTCTCAATACTTTCTCCCATTTGTATGATCTCTTGAACAGAGCAGCAACCTTCTGTTTAACCTGAATTTCATGTTGCTTAAAAACCTACTAAGTTTCTGGTTTCCTTCCATGCTTTCTAGTTTATTCTTGTCTCTTCCTTCTCCAAAGCAATTCTAAGCACATCTTTAAAATTAATTAATCTCAGAGGCTAAACAGTTTAATTTAATTGTTCATCCATTCACTGAAGTGGATATGACTCCTTGCCAATAAGACTTGAATGCATTGATGCTATATTTAGTCCATTGGCCTTAAAAAGTCCCCTGATACACCATATTTCTTAAAACAGCAAAGCTGCTTCTCGATTTTTAAAATTCTCATTGCATTATAAATAGTTTTAAGAACCCAAGGAGCCGTTAGATAAAGGAAGCACATATTCCAGTCAGCATTTCTGAGTGCAGGATTCTCTGTTCAACTCCCCTCCTTGTTTATTTAAAGAAAAAGGCAAACAGAAAACATTTCAGAGTCTCACATTATCCTTATTTGAGGGTAAAGCTCCATGCAGTTCTATGCAATGTTTTCATTCATGGAGAGGCTTTGCAATGCATAGAAATTTTACTAGAGACAATTAAATTAAGTCATAGGCAAGTTTTGCAAGTACTTATCATCTAAACCTGAGAGTCTTGCCACCTATAACACAACACTTTAAAAACCAGATCAAGGAGTTCTGTTTGGGCCAATAACCTCTGTTCTAGAGAAACTTGATTAAGTTTTCTGTGCTGATGAAGAGCTATTACTTAGGGTTCTTCAGTAAACTTGCCCACAGACGGTATACCTTTCTCTTTGTCATGCTCCATCAGGCAGCGTAGGAATGTGGATAGCTAGCAGTGACTGGGTTAGCAAACTGTTGGGAGACACACTGTTCTGTATGTAATATTGCAATCTGCTTTCTATTTTTTTCTGTTGTCTTTATATGCACTCAAATAAACCAAACCTCCCTCTTTTACATGAAATTAATTTTCCTCCCAAGTTACTTTCTGTAGATGTTCTGGGCCTCCTCCTATAGCAGATGCAGCATCTCAAAAAGATACATTGAAGGTATATATCTATATGGGGGGGTGGGGGGGAGACAGATAAGGAGAGGCAGCGAGACAGAGTGAGAGACGGGCAGAGATGCAGAGCGAGCCAATAATACAAAGAAAAGGATCTAGTATTTCCCTGTTACTTTTGCCAAGGAAGACATAGCTCCCCCTAAAGGAACAACGAGGAGGTAATGCTTAGCAATGACTTTGATAAGTTAAAAGTTGTCCTATAATCTATGGATCACTTTTTACTCGCAGTTTGCTACTGTTATATCTTAGGAAAACACCACCACTCCTCTTCAAAACTTATCTGTTCAACAGCATATAGCGGCATACTAGAACATACTATCTTATGGAGTGCAGTGAAAAAAATCCCTGTTGAACAAAATTTTTAAATGTAAAACCTGTACAAAGTAATTCTTTATTCTTGACCATCCCAGGAGTGATTTGAAAAACATAGAATGTTTAAACTTGTTTTTCCACAGGACTCCTTTGTAGTACCATCAAAGCATATTAAATACTTAATAATGCATAATGATATCCCATACACTGAATAAATGCTGGCTCACCTGTTTTTCTGCCTGTTACTTTTTTACAAATTGAAGTACTGACCTAAGTAATAACTTTACTTCCTGTGACCAGTGTAACCACAAATTGCCAAAATGTTTGCATATTTGTTGTTTATATTAGAGACCCAAGCAATGCAACGTACATTTTCTTTGTCTCGCTAAATTACAGCTTTTTTGAGACTCTTCTTTCTTTTTGAAGAATAAATCTTTCCTTGCTGCCACAGAAGATCTTCCTATAAAATGAGTCAACAGAGCAATATACAAGATTTTGTCAGCCTCCAGTGGATATCTGGAGGGAAGAACTGCAGTGGAAGATATTAACAAGTTGGGCTTTTTTTTTCCATGACTATATCTTATTTACCTGGAAAATAACATACAAAAATGGGAGCTTCCCCTCAAGCATAGTGTACTCGCTGCAAAAACACCTCATCGTTCATTTGGCTAAAGAGGAATTGACCCCAAATTTACTCTGTGCCCTTTAAGCAATTCAGAGAGTAGAGATAAAAAAAAAGACATCCATGGACCTACAAGTACAATGGAAACATAGAAATCTTACGAAACGAGAGCGAGGTCTGCTCGGTTGATGAACAGACCAGTGCTGTACCTCATGTAAGCTCCAGGAAAAAGCAAAAGTCCTAATGGAATATATTTCTGTGAGGTTGGAAGGAACCAGCTTGAAAAAGGAAGACAACGGTAGCAAAAAGGCAATGATCCGTGGTGAACAAGCATCTGGATTTGTGCTTTACATCAAATAATACTCTGATTGTTCTTAAATATATACTTTTCAGCCTCAGGAATATTGCTTATTTAGCAAACTCTTGGAAACTAAGACCTAGAATTGTTCTTTCTACTACCTCCTCCCAATGAAACTACATGGGATTAATGGCTTATTATTCCTTAGTCTGTGGTATCTCCAGTCTACAATTATGGCAATTTCATTTTGCTTTTGCTGATATTAGAAACTTTCTTTCAATTAATTAACTGTGACATATTAAATTGTAGAAAAAGCGTGTTTTGATTAAGTAGGCAGAATTTACTATAAAGTCTCAATTAAAGAGAGAAGAAAGAAGAAAAAGGTACACAATGGGGAATTCAAAGCACTCAATCTTACAAAGGCACATGTATATTGAGCTCTTTCACGAAGAGTTAACATTTCCCTAAATCTTTCTCTCACTCTTTTAAAATGGTAGAAGTACACTTACATGTGTGCATGTGCATTCCCTCATAAAAGTAGAAAAATAGCCTGCAGATTGTTCTAGGGAACTTCTAAGTCTAAACTATAGAATAAAAGGAAACAAACAAACAAACAAAAATAACTAAGTGGACCTGGCTAGACAAAAGGTACAACAAAGAAGTCATTAATAATGGACTAATCAAATGCAGATGCCTCCATAGTATCATCATAAACATTTGGCAGTAAAGTGAATGATAACTGTACTGACCTTTCTGGATGGATTTGAAGTTAGATATATTCTTTAATGTGCTTACATATCTATATACATCAATGCATTTGTATTTCAATTAAATACATACATATATACACATATGTCTCCAGGACAAAAATTACATTTAATCTTTCACCATGTTTAATTTGAGATAATACACCTTAGAAAAGGAGTTGATTCTTTTCTTTAGCATGTGCATTTGAATGATGAAGTTTTAGCAATATCTATACCCAAGATATATTTCAAAAATATACCTCAGCATGCAATAATATTTTTGTTAGGATATCTGCAAGCACTTTGGAAGATAAAAGTCCAACACCTTCTTTTCTACATTAAAAAAGAAAAAAGTTTTAGAAATAGAATCCAAATTTCTGAGTCCTAAGATAGCATTAATTCACAAATTCCAAGTGTGTTCTTAAAGGTACACACCACCACAGGAAGTTGAGAACTCAGATCAAAATACTCTATGCAAAACTTTCCAAAAATGTATATAAGAGTAAAGACTGTGAGGCGAAACCAGAGAGCATAGAGGACAACATCAGAAGGAAAAGAGAATAGTGGTTTCCCCAGGTAATGAGACAAAACATCTTCCCAAATGTAAACTAGAAAGTAGTAGATTTATATGGTCAGATTTTATTTGAGGGAGACAAACTGTGGGAAAAAGTACCCTTTTACTTTGTGTTCTTGGAGAATCCCTAGTATTCCAAGTGGTGGTTGTGGACCTTTCACTTTTAATTCGACATTGCAGCTTATTGTAATTTAGCCAAAATTTAACAATACAGGTTGTAATTTTCTATTTTGTGACATTTGATGGCATCCAAGAAGTGAAGAGGAAAGCACAGACTGTAGTTTAAATCCATCCATACTGGCAACAAAAAGTGACAACCTAATTTAGCACCCTTTGTATATGCACTCAGATTCAGCCTTTGATTACCTTGTGACATGGTGTTTTTACAGAGATTGTGCCTCTTCTAGTGAGTAAAACAGTTGTTTCAACAACAAAACAGGAGTGTGAAGTAAATTAGGATCTTTGCCTCAACCACTGCAGAAGCTGGATTTTGTGCAGTGAATCAGCTAAGACATTGCAGAAGGGACAATGATCTTTGGCCGGATGATGCAGATGAACAGCACTCTGGTGAATTCAGTTCAGGTCTGTCTCTGTGGTGTTAGGCAAGTCATGTAAATAAACATTTTCTTGGAAGCACACTAACTGTATATTTCCCATATTCTAAATACTACCAGAAACCGAGGATCAAATTAGCAGACATGCTGAATACTTAGTAGCTACAACCGTCATCAAGTAGGGCAGTATTTTGGGAAAGGAAGGTTCCAAAAGAAACAGCTAGAAATCAGAAACTGGACATTTGAACTTAGTGAACAGCTTTGGTGCTAATATTTTTGAGCCTTTATTCTTGATTATTTCTATCTCCATATTCATTGTGAAAGCCACTTTAATAAATGGCTCTGAAACTGAAATTCCATAATGATGTCACAGTAGAGAAGTTAATGAGATAATTATTAATTGTATTTAATATCTGAAAAGTATGAAATAAAATAGGGTAAGGGATATGCATGGGGTGAGAAAAATGCAAAGGGGCTTAGAATAGCTCCTTTGAGATGCATTCCTACAGGAACAGTATGGAAGCTTTAATAAAGTAAAATCTGAAATTAAACATCCCTGTATACACTCTGAATACAGTTTCATGTTTCAGATTATAAGAACCTGCAATGAGAACTGGCGTGAGTCAGATTCTACATTCCAAGAAAAGAGTTTTTGGTCCTTTTTTGTGGAGTTATGCTTAATCACATCATCGTGTTGACAACAGTCAAGTTATACTGTCAGGCTTTTTCCATGGTTAGAGTGAACAACTGAGGAGAAGAGGAATGCCAGAAGTTCCTACGTTCTGCTTTACTGCTGTCTATTCCAAACCTATGGAATAGGGCCTATAGAACAAAGTAAAAACAACAACGCATGTATTCCACCCTCTATAGAGAGGAATGGTATAGACTAAACTTTCTAAACTCAGAACACCTGCAGCCTCAGTGAGTATTTCCAGTATTTTTGTCATTGGCATTCCAACCTTACTAAGTTCACAATTAACTTTTAAAGCATCAGTTTTACAAGGCAGTTACAGCATAAGCTTTGAGTAACTTTTCTGTGTAAAATACCACCCAAGCTGTTACTCATAGTTTCAAGCCAGACATCAATGAGTTTACATTTTTAATGATGCATGCTTCTTGTAACCGGCGTATGTAAGTACAGGAAGCATTTCTATGTGTCTTTGGTGTTTGTTTCTTCATGTCCTTCAAGATTACATAAAAAAGGTATACTCTGTCCAATGCCCCAGGTAAAACATAGCTGTTGAGAGTGTTGTGGTAATGCAGTGGTTCATCATAACGCTGAGTGTACGAGCACTGCGCATTCCCACTAGAAAGACTCTACTAATTTCAGGGTGTAATGCAACCCTTGGGTCCAACCTTGAATAACTTTACAGTATTGGGAAATTAGCATAAATTAAAGTAAACTGACATCACCACACCCAGATTCCATCTGCAGTTTTGATAGTATCACAAATCTAGATTAAGAATACTAATGTGTGTATTAAGGTGAAAACACAAAAGCGTGACCTGCCTAATCTCAGATTCTTGTCAATAGAGAGACATGTTTTCACTCCATTGCCTCAGCTGTATTTCATGCCATTTTCAATGCCCTACACTACTTTTGACAACCTCCAGCTGCTGCCCAGAAGGGCATGGATCACTTGTAAATAGTATCTGAAAACTGTATGCCTCCCATATCTGTACATATAAAAGATGTATGTATAAACCAATATGACTGAAAGCAGGAAATAAATATTTACCCTACTTGTCTAAGAAGTACATATATGGAGAAATTTATATGTGGTTGCCAGACGAATTGGATGCACCATAAAGATGGCTGTCTCCTTTGTCTCTGGTGAACAACCTCCCTTTGATTTTTTTGTTGTTTGTTTCTTCTTTGAAACAACGGTACTGAACCCTTATTCCAAACTACTTTTCATTAAACAGTTCTGCACTGGTCAGTCCCCTGCAAAAGCTTCAGTAAATCGTTGTGATTTATATGATCAAGTAAAATTCATAGCATTTGTTTTTAAGGCATCTTTCAACCCCAAACATTTCCTAGGCTGTGTACATAGACAACTCAGCAAATTTGGCACGAATACTGAAGCTGCAAGTTACACAGTTCATACCAAACCCACAGCAATAAAATCTTTACACTGCAGAACTGAATATTCTTTAGAAAAGATTCCACATATTACAAAGTAAAGCTATTCTAGAAATGCTTCAGAGAGTTTTTAGAAGTGTTATTGGTGCTGTTGTCTGAATACAGTCATCTGTAAAACTAGTCTGCCTTACACAAAATTTATCCACAGCTACAGGCCTCCAAGGAAGAAACAAATATAAATTGCCTTTTCTGTACGCCATGATGTTCAAATCTCTTGAGCTGATATTTATGAATGTTGTGGGCATAGGCCAAACTTGTCTGCATCCTATTCAGGGACAGCCTTGATATGCTTGAGGTGCTGTGCAGCTTCTTTTCCTCCCCACTTTGTCCCCTCCTCAAAAGCCTTGTGTCAGACCAATTTCCTGACGTGGGCTTACGTAGTAAGGGTACAAATACAAAAAAGAACTGGAGGTAGAAAGGCAGACATACATGCCAATATCTGCACAGAGCTGCATTTTTTTTTTTTTTAAATTTCAGCAATTTGGAAAGAAGTTATGATGATGCACCATAGGCACAAATCACACAGTTGACTGTGGCAGGGTAAGAAACCAAGAGATGAGGTTTACGGAGAGGTCTGTTTTCTCCTTTCACTCTGTCTCCTTGGGAACAAGGAAAAAAATCAGTTAGAAAACTTGACTTTATACACATCTATGGAGTGAGCACACGTATGTGCGTTTCACAATTCCCATATCTTCTCTTTACTGCTGGTGTTAACAGTAGTGTTAATGCTAGTTCTGCATTGTGTGTGTTTATGTAAGCAAGGCATACTTGTTCAATCATTTGTATATTTTTTTCTAAAGAATTCTGCAATGCGCTAGTGCCAAGAGTTAAAATACTAGAGTAGTTTTTTACAAGACTAAAAAATACTTAGATAAAATTTACCCAAAATACTTGGATATGCAAAATGTTATTCTGTTCAGGGTAATGATTATGGGGATATCCTGAAGCAAGGTGGATGCTCAGGATCTCCAGAAATGTAGAGGTTCTAGAAGAAACTTAGTGCCAGGTTGTGCTAGTAGGGAAGCCCAGCAGTGTTGTGATCTTTGCTGATTTACATGTGTGGCCTTTAATCTACAGCCATTTGCTTTTCCAGAAGAGGCATCTCAGTGTAATATTTTAAGCTGAGAGGCATAGTCAGAATCAACCACAGCTCATTCAGATGCATAAGGTTAAACGGTTAGGATACTGGCACCAAAAAAATGGGCAATTACAAGGTTCCAAGTTACCGAAGGCTTGACCCCTTCCAGCTGCACTGCAGCCTTGGCCCCAGAGTACGGAGCATCCTCTGGTCAATTAAATGGACATAGGCAGGCTTGTAAATACCAGATTATTTTAGGGTGGATTTTTAAAATTTATTTATGAAATATAAAGCATAATAACAGTATAAAAATCAGAGCAGGTATAGTCAAAATATAGAACTTATTCTAAAGAAAATTATTAGGTTACATGTTACATGTGTCTTTGCAGCGAAGTTATGTTCTGGGAAGTATTCTAAGATACTGACCTGAATAACATTTATTTGTAATGATTAGCTAAATCGAGGATTAAACACAACTTTCCCTGCATGGACATAATTTTTATTGAAATCTTAATACATTTTATGAGAAGTTAAAAAGATATAATCAGCAACAAACCTATTCTTGATGTTTGTTAATTCATCTGAAATATAACAATATTGTAAATCACTTTAAAGTATTAGAGACAGTCTCGTACTTACCATCTTATTCTAGATTCAAAGACTTAAACGTGTTTACATATAGATGCTTGCTTATGAGAAAGATTTATGTTCTCCCATCATGATCAATAAAGATCTAGTGAACATGTTCAACATACCTAAAGAGGGATTCAGACAAAAAAATTGTAGGGATTTTATGCAGTTTCCTAAACAGACTCCTCCAGTGCCATATACTGCCTGGGTTTTCGTTGCTGGTATAGATGACCACAGGTTTCTTGTGCTCTCTGTCCTATCTGCCAACCCCATGAGGATTTGTGTCCTGTTGTATCACAGAATAGTGCCAGCAGCCTGTACTGGGAAAATGGATCAAGCATCCTGCATCTACTTCAGGGTAAATTAAAGAGCTCTCTAGACTCTACTGGGTGCCTTGATTCAATTTTCAGTGACTATAACAAAAGGTTTGACAATTTGTTTGTACTCAGACCCTACAGATACCAGGGCCTGGTGTAGTCACAGAAGTAGAGACATTCTGTACAGGCTCTTGAGATAACTGTGGCAGCTACTGAAGCAGCAGCTGATAGCCAACAAGATCTTAAACAAGTATCTTAAATGGCATCAGCTACCTATATTGAGACCACTGAAACAAGGCTCAGCAACTGAAGCTGTTGCAATTTAAGACCAAATTAGTAGAGCAGAGACTGAATGGACCCAGATTCCAAAACACTTTAATCATGGACATACTGTAATTTTATGAACTGCACAATTTCCCTATCTTACTGAGGAGGCTATGTGGTCCAGGAGAAAAGTTAGGCAAGTTAATGCAGCACTGTGGTTCCAGCCACGTGTCATGTGGTCCTGGGGCTGTGCCATGGGCTCCCCCATGATGGGATGGATTTTTGGCATGTACTGGGGTGTTTGCATCAGTGTCAGAGCTGGCTGGACATGGCTGAGACTGACAAAGGACGGCTCATGCCATCCCCCTGCATTGAGCCCACTGCAGCCCCCCGCTACACAAACATAGCAAGCCCTGTCTGATACAAAAGTTGAAACTGGAACCCTCACTTGATTAAAGTATTTCTAGTTCAGGGAAATACAATGAACAAATGAGTGCTCATTTAGTGTGAACTGAAAGAAATTTTTCCTTTTATAAAATACTGTGACCTTGTGCACAAATACTATATTGCATATGCATATATGTATATGCATAAAACCAAAGAACCTTATTAGAAGCATCTCTGCATCTCAGGACACATGGTATCTGGAATTAAGACCTTAAGCATTTTCTGTATTTATATGATTGTTGTTCAAATTTAACTGCAGTTGCAAAGGGAAAATAAGTTCACGTTAAGTCTTATAATTCAGATTGAATCTGAAAGTTAGAGAGGTGAAATATGCTTTTCCCTCTCAACTCTTTCACATAAAAGCTAAAGCAAACATGACAAAAATCACAAGTAAAGGCTTCTTTTGCTGATGACCTTTTATACCAAGTAATTGCTTTAGACAGGTATATAAAACAAGATAGAGCTGGAATTTGTTACACAGGATTGTGCGTCTACAATGTTTTTCAGAGCCTTTGATGTTTAGGACTGACTTCATAGAACAGGTGACCTTATAAGAACTCCTTTCATTACAATCCATTCTTAGTTTAGAAAGCAGTGCACTACGGAGTGGCTCAATTATAAAGAACAATTTAAAATAATACATGGAAGCCATATTTCTGAAATAATGAATTTTTTGTCTGTCAAAGCAGACCTCTCAGGGACCTTTGATGTAGACATCAATATTTATAGCACTATATGTTTGTATAGCACCTACCATACCGGATCATGTGCTAGCTGAAACATCAAGGTCCTACTGCAATATAAAAATGTAATATGAGAAATACCTGTAATTATGTAAACCCCTGTGACATGTAAAGACTCAAAAGAAAGATGAAGCACAACTCAAAATAAGGTCAGACAGAAATAATAGTGGTTAGGACAGAAATAAAAGTGATTAGAACTGATCCATAACACGTCTTCACCATTTATTAAGGAGGCCTGTCCTTCAGCTGTCAGACTGGCCCTCAGAGTCCTCAGCCCTCAAAGATCTGTTTGGGAGCCAGAGACAGAAAACAAACAAGCAAACAAACAACAACATTAATAAATACTATTATTTCTATCTGTCATCAAAGAGTTACTCTATTTGAATTCTGAAATGAAGCTGTAAATGGTAAATGGTGGAGGTTCCTTTACCACAGAATAATTTGTCAAAAGGTTCGCTCACTTCTCCACTCCTTCAGATCTCCAGAGCAAACCATATGGTCCACACTAGCTACACGAGAAATAATGAATCTGATTCCTAAACTTTTGAGTGAAATTCCATAGTCTGTATGGTGCAGGTGCTCAGATTAGGTGATCAAATGCCCTCTTTTATCTTCAGATTTTTTTGGATTTAACTATAGCTAATAGTGCATGTGGTCAAGACATATGTGATTACTAAACCAAACTACACTAAGGAATATAACTTGTGGTTACATTAGAGCAGAGCATATTAGTCACTCAGAGTTTAGGACTTTCTGAGGAGACAAAATCATTCTGCTTGCAATTTCTATGTTGTTAAAATCCATACCACTCAAAAAGTCAAGAGTGGAGAGATTTGAGCCAGTAGGACAGATAAACACAACAGATAAACAGTATGTTTATGGATGGCTGTCTTCAAACTAGCTAAAACAACTATTAAATGTATTTTACACTTCTTCATGTGGAAGACTGTCTCAGTTTCTGTTAGTCTCTCCCGTTTTCACCCCATTTTCTTTTCCGTTCAATTAACAAGTTTTACTTCCAAGTTAAGGTAATGTTAGTGCTTTATCTCACTCTTTTTCTCTTTTTCCTTTGAGGGGTGAGCTTAACGAATTTGAGTTAAATTGCATTTTAACTTTGTCATTACCCTGTAAACTACTGCAGTCTATCACTATGACTGTTTGTTGATCTTGCAATGACAATTACACCTTTATTCAATACTCCATCTCTTCCAAACATCATTTAAGAAAGGTTAGGTAAATCTACCCAGCCTGATCCTTAGGCTAGTGTCAGGAATAGCCAAAACATATAGGGACTCGCATATCTTTGGGTAAAAAGTGCAGTGGAGGAAAGGAGATGAAGAAGGAGGAAACTAATGAGGTTCTTTGACCTAAGCTTGGGCAATGAGTCTTACATATATTCCTTTCAAAAGGGGAAAAGATAAACTGTTTATGATTCTCAGGGGTGCCACAGTCTGAGTTATGGGAACATCCTTTGGGCAGTCGTATGAAACATGGTGTTCATCTGAGGCCTTTCACTGTCATGCCCAGGGGCTTTGGGGCTGCTTTCTCTCCCCTACTGCATTAATGTTTCCTACTCCTTAGTAAATAAGTTGAAGGGAGTGTCCCCCTCAGACTGAAATGGGTTTATTTTTTTATGCTGACCATTGTGTGCTATTTCTCCCTTAACAACAGAGAAATTAACTCATCTGAAGAAAGCAAGTGAAGGAGCCATGCGTAAGTTTCCTGTTATTTCATTCCAGAGGGATTTGTTCCTTCTGGTATTTTGGGAGTGGGCTGTAGGAAAAGCAGAAGCTTCCAGTGCATAAATGTTGGTCAAAACTATATTGAGCTGCTGTTACTTCTTGGAGTTTTCTGTGCTAAATTATAGGTAGGGTCTATCCTAGTCATCAATGGTCAAAATAACTTTGAATGAGGCACTTTCTGCCTCAGAACAGAGTTTTGTGAATTATTGTATCTTGCAACATGTTAGCAATATATTAGAAAGAGAGGGAGATGACTACTAACATTATTTACCTAGAATAACTGTTTTTCTTACTCCCAAAAAATGTACTTGGAAAAAATATAGTCACATTGTGACAACAATTCAATAAGAATAAATGCTGAACAGGAGATCCTCCCACTATTCTTTACCAATTACATTACATATTTCTTAGTGGGGGGGTTCATAGTCCAACTTCAAAAGGAAGACAAGCAGATTGCAGCAAATAAAATGAGGCACAAGCTAGTATAGTGAAAATTGATTAGGGATTGCCTCCTCAGTAAAAAATTCACTTTGACTGTAATTTATTCATGAAAAGACTCAGCAGTCAACTTTGGTCATTTCTGTTTATATTTTGGTTATGAGATGTTTTTTCCATTTGATTATCTGCTCATTCAACCAACATACCTAAACATGCCTGGAAGATATTTTCTGTTCAAACCCTTGCATCTTGACAAAGTGGGATATTTCATCCTTCTTCTCTGAAAATATAATATAGTAAATCATCTAGAAATGAAACAGTATTAACAATAAGCCCAATCTATCTATAATGCAGCAATTCTATATAGTTTTGTATTTTTTTCTCACAGGTCTGATCTGTTGATGCTTTCTTTCTTTTATGTATTCATCTCTTTTAACCAGTCCCTCTCACTGTAAGCCAAGAGAGTTACATCCAAGAAAACACAGGGATCTGTGTTATTATTGGATGAATAACTAGCAGGTAAAGGACTTAACTTGAAGGATTCGCTTTAGCCTCTTGCCCTGCTAGACTGGCATACAGTTATGAAAGCAATCCTAAAGGGGAAAATGAGGAAGAGTGGAACAAAAGCAGTAACTGAAGAGCAGTTGGGGCTACATCCCTTTTTCAGACTCTGGTAGAAAGATAGAACGATAAGGCAGGAGAGTCCTATAATGTGGACAGTCAGGCAGAATATGTGAGTACATCCTCCGGTGAATGTTCCAAAATCTGAAGTTTAAGGAGTATTCAACAAGGACAGCTTCTTCTACATCTGCTTTATACTACACAAGGAACATGCACAACTTACAGTTAAGAAACTGGTTTGCTATGCAAAGAAATAGCGCAGAGGGGCAGACCTAGAGGTTAATTATCACACTTTACAGAAGTGATTCCTAATCTTTTCTGCTTTTAAAGGTTCAGTGTTACACTTTTCTATGCATCTCTGGGCACAGTTCAAAGACAATAATATTTGTTTCAGAGTTACATAAGGGTTTATGATCTCTGACTTGGAAACTGGTACCGTACACTTTCTCTTAGCTGCTGCTCTGGTAACCAGTGCCTAGTCCAATGGAAAGGAAAACACAAAGAATCTCCCATTGTTGACATGCAATCTCCCCTGAAATTTCACTACTGTTATGTTTTCCATCTGAACTTTCAGTGCCCGATGGCTCTGAATCAAGTCTCCATAAAAAATTGAAATCCTATTCACATTTCTTTCACCACTGTTTTTGAAAGGACTCCATCATACAACCTTTCAGAGGTAAAAAATTCCTTATGATGGCCTTACACAGCAGACATGTATCTGAGAAGCATACTAAAATGTAAGGGACACAGCTTTTGTCTACGCTCCGTATTCCATTCCCCAGATAATTTGTCATTTTTGGTAGATATATAAAAAAAAAAAAAAAAAGGTAGATTAAAAAACCCCCAAATTTACTGTGTGGAAGTAACATAGAACAAAATACATGTGAATGTGCAGAAAGGCCATTTTTAGACAGTTGGGAATGACATCACACTGTTCATTATTTGTCTGGACAGCATAACCAAAAAAAGTGTTTCCTTTTAGCTGTATCTATATCAAATAATAGACAAATAACAACTCTTGCAGGTAGGAACTCTACATCTTACTATGTAAATCGCCACTATGTAATGGCAAAAATAGTAAGACACCAAAATATCGTGGATGGTTAATAGGATATATTTTTGTATGAAAATGTTCTTGATGCCACTGAATCAGTTCCCCTGGGTAACTCAGTATATAAACACACATATTTAATTCTTGATCCAATTTTTTATGACCATAAGAAGTTAGTGTACAATAAAAGAGAAGAAAAAGCTGTTTCAGATCTTAATCATTTATGCAAGTACCAGGAAAAAAATCCAAGATAAAAGTAGTCAAGTACAAGTAATTGTATGAGCTATTACTACTAAAATTTATCTATGTTTTAAAATATTTTATTATTGTTATTAATAATAATTTGTCACCATTGAAGCAGGTTTTCTGCTGAATGAAACTGTTGTTGCTTAAGATTTTGCATATATCACGGATTAACATAAGAAACATTAAATATTAACAGGTCAGTTGTGGATAACAATATTTTGAAGTAACTCAGACAAAAAAGTTAATGTTGTTTTGTTTTTCCAGTCAGACTTTCCTTAGTACCTCTAACACGTATTTACAAGGAGTTTACATAACGCTATTCTAGCTGTATTCTAGGTATATATCACTATAACTATGTTTCAGACATGCATTTTACCTGAGACAAAGGATAATAATTTTGCAATATGGATTTTCTTCTTTTTCTTTGTTTTTAACCATTCTTTATTCTATGTGCAGCAGCACCACTTGCTGTCCATAACATTAAATAACTTTAGAAAAGATGAAGTTTTTTTGTCTGCCTTAGCATCCTGTAATTTTATATTCTAGTGTGATGAGAGATCCTAGCCAAAGAAAAACTGAAACAAACCTGTTGAATTCCTTTTAAACATTATATTTTTGTAGTACTCCTCTTGTACTGGTAAGAGATTAAACAACACAAAACAAAAAAAAAAAAGCCAACTCTGGATTTCAGTTAAATATATATTTTCAAACAAGTTTAATTGAACACACATAGAATTTTAAAATAATTTTGGTGGTTAAAAAGTCATATTGCAGGGTAGTAATTTCCAGCAAAAAGTGTAACCTTGAAGCTCCTTAGCCTTAAATAGTCCCTTATTTCCAGAAAAACAAACCCAACAGTAACATTCTTATTTTTTTACAAGAAAATCACCCATTTATCCGGAAGCTTTGGAATTATATGTATACCAATTTACCAGTTTTACCAATTGGTCAAAGAATTTGTAAATAGATAAAGCATAACTCTAATGTGTAACTTCCAAAAAAGCACTCATTTCTACAGGTATAAAATTTAACATTCCACTTTCCACTCCACATTTCAGTCCAGCAACTAATCATAATCAGTGATACTCCTGCCCTGTGACAATGGACTTTTTTTTTCCTTTGCTTTAGTATGAAAACAAAAGCTTTGAAATTTGAGGGAATAGACAATTTTGGGGGTGAGGTTTCTTAGTTTGTTTTGATTTTGGGGGAGGAAAACAAGGTCTGATAAAATAGAAAGAAGTCATTGAGTAATTTCTAACTACAGCTGCATTAGCATTATGACAGACCATAGGATCAAATTTTTAGATAAACTGTTGTTTAAGGGTCCAACATCTGCTCTACAAGTATTTGGGGGAGTTTTACTCTGAGCAAGCTCGAGGCTGGACGTGTGCCCATCAGCATCTGACAGACTTGCTGCACTCCCAGCAAACATCTTCCCCTACATCCACACACAGCCCTGTCCGTGCACTCTGAGATGACCCTGTGGTGTGAATCAGAGCACAGTGACGGGGAAGAATGAAGAGATTTACTTTAAAACAGCTCTCCTCATGCAAACTAAACATTAATGCAGATGCAGTGCCTGTGGCTTTTCTTGGCCAAGTTGTTCAACACCATTTTAAAGACAGCAAAACTGCCTACTATGTTTCAGAGTAATTACTGTTAGTGCTCTTTTCTTCAAATGTATCACATGTTAAACTAAAAGATTACATTTGCGCACCCCCCCCCCCCGAAAAAATAGTTTATGGCTTTATCTTATGAAATGACAGTACTAATCACACAAACCTAAACTAATATCCCACAACTGTATTTACCATTCCACTGCTACTGTTTATAGCTTTATTAATGCAATTAGTACTTTTTGCTAGTACTTTGCTCTGAGACATTGTTTTAAGTTCAGTCAGCTATACTTTTTCAATAATTCCACAGGTATGGTTTGAACACCTTCCTTCCAGTGCATTTTATCAGTAGTGATTTATATTTATTACCAAGTCATAGATGAAAATGTTGAACAGAACTGTACCCAATATGGATCTCTGTGGAATACCATATAAAAGAAAATTTAGTAATAACTCACCTGTCCATTAGGCAACTCACGATCTACTTGTTGTGTGATTCAACCCTTTCATTAGAATGTCATATGGCATTAAGTCAAATACTTAATGTAATTTCAGCTCTATTTACCAAATCCATAATCTTATCAAGGCTGACAGTGAAATCAGATTTGCTTAACAAGATTTATATTCCAGTAAATCATGTTGACTACCAATAATTATATTCTCACCATTTATTTCATTATGGTTTAAATTTTTATCAGTTTATCTCCAATGTTTTCCAGGACTTATTCCAAGACCTTTCCAGACAATTCTCAATGCTTTTGTGTGGAACTGCTCCAAACTTGCTGGTTTGAATTTATATAAGTTGTGGCCTTACACTCAAAGTTTGACAGATAAAGAGATTTTGTGGAAAAAAACCACAAAGTCAATTTTTTGCAAAAGAAAGATAGCAGAGGAGTAAGCTGCTGGCTGCTCTTTCTAGAGCTTTCTTCTCCCATTAGCCACTAGCTGCTCTGTGACACAGACTGTAATCGGATTTCAGGACTACTGTAATTCAAAGGCCAAACAGAGGATCTGGTTGCTTGGGACATTTCAAGACACAGTCATTTTCAGCTGTCCACATGGCTACTGTGGTAAATTCCATTTTCCCTGGAGATCAAGCTGGGGAAGACACAGGTCACAACCAATATTTCTTATAACTTCTTCCATTTATTAAGCTGTTATTAATAAAAAAATCCAGCTGTTATTGTAAATCATAATCACTAATATGAGAGTCTAATTAATTCAGCTGAAAAAATAAAAATGTATTAATATAATTACCCTTGATATCCAATCTACATACACTGCCAGAACCACCTGTAACACTGCCAAACCTTGCCATAGATCTACTTAGACTTCTACAGGCAGCAGCCATTCTAATGCAGTGCTGTTTTAAACAATGCCATTGGAAGCAATAAACCTAAGCAAAATGTTGTGTTTGGGTTTTTTGGTTTGGTTTGGTTTTTTTAATCAAGATTAAGAGGTCTGCTTTTTGAATAGACCACACCACAAACAACTCATCAGCAGAAAATCATGCACCCTAAACAGCAGAAAGATGAAAGCAAGGTTACAGCACATCATGTGTCATGCTTTCCTGGTAGCCTACCAGAAAAACAAGCTATAGCCATATATATACTTGTATATTCCAATCTTATATTCAAAAAGAAAAAGAAAAAATAACCAACAAACCCTTTGAACAACAACTTTACCTAGGGTTTATGGAGACTGGAGTCAGTAACATACTGAAGCAAAGGACCACCCCATAACACCTGTTGACTTTTAAAGAGTATATAAGCTTCTGTCACAAAGCTAATTTATTGTTGTCATTTGAGAAGAACCCAAGACACCCTCTTTAATGCACATAAGTGCTCCTGGCCAGACCACTTGGACATGCGCATCCTTGTGCTCGTGAGTATGTAGGTGTGAAAATGCGAATGAACAAAATCTATGTGAAAGTGAGTGTGATAGGGTGAAAACAACTCACTTACTTAAAGATTTTGTAAATAAATATCAGTTTCCCCTACTCTAAGATCTCAGACTGAATTTTGCTACATTAATTTCTTATATTATTCGTATTAAATTGAAACCGCTGTTGATATGAAAAGAGTGATTCAAAACCAAGACAGGGTAACCTGAAATTAAGACAATTTTCCTGTCTTGCCTGTCATGCATTGGCCATGTGGAAGTTAAGAAAAGTAGACAAGTAAATAGGATAGTTTTTACCCAAATACACATTAAGAGAAGAGAATGAGAGGACCAAGAAGACCAAGTACCAAATTTCTCCTCTGCTACTGGAGACGATACCTCCCGAATGGTGACTTGCTCCATTCAGGTGAGTCAGTGAGCAAGTATGCTAATCATAACATGATGTGTCAATCTGCTTACATCTTGATGCTTTTCTGTGTTTCTATATGATATATGCTCATTATTAAAGTTTTTTTCGTGTCTCTGCCTATATTTTCCATGATCATTTTGATTCTATAAAACACTATTTGTTTTAAAACTCTGTACACAGACTCTCTTTGTACAGGTTACAAACTTTTGCCTTGTGTCTGGAATGTGTTTCTCAAGTGCTTAATTACCTTGTCCAGGTACTAGGCACACCCTGAAATGTCTTTATTAATGCCTTCAGTCAGTACATGTACCAATTATACATCTCAGACACTGTATTGTACATTTTATGGTTTGAATGTTTTCATGATGCATTATGCTGCACGTGGATTCTGTGAGACCACACATATCCTGGGTCTGATGCACCTAGGCTGAACATCGTTTCTGTTATCCCAGCCCTCCATAACTCAGTTGCAAGCAATTAATTACACATGCTTCTCAGCCCTGTTCCAGAGTGTATCTGACATTAACTTTCTAACACAATCGGATCACAGCTGAGGAGGTCAGACCTCTTGCTTTCCCTGTGTGCAAAACTAATACATCACTTTGAGACTGAACTTTTACCTTCATTATACCATTTGACTTAAATGAGGAAGGAAAAAGTTGTGTACTTCCAAGTACAGTACTTAGATGTTCACTATTGCAATCAAATGGAAATTAAACATGATGGTAGTGAAATTTAGCATCCAGGAATCATTTCTTATCTCTATGCACTGTACAATAAATTAATGAATGCTTAAGATATTTCTGCTAGATAGCTACATTATCTCCACTGTACTGACGAGGAGATTGTGTCAGTAAGGCCAAAAGGGTTGGCCATGGTCACAGAACAAGCCCATAACAGAATCACAAAAATGTTCCTGACAGATTTTTTGACTTCTAGTAAGAGGATAAAATCCCTGCATGACAAATGGGCTCCCAGTTGTACTAAAATCTTCAGAGAAGCTAATTTTATTTGGATCTTTCTATATTTCATGGGGGGTTTTATCTTCAGCTTTTTCTCTTCATCTTGTAAGCCTTTACCTGTGTAAGACCATTGCTGCTCTTCTTAAACATGGAGACATGGGCATATAACTGTCAGAGAGTTGGGAACTGAAACTGCTCAACCTACACTTTGCACAAGTTGTAGTTGAAAAAAATTAATTATTGCTCAGTGAACTCCTTTGAGCTACATGGAAAGGCATGCAA
Source organism: Egretta garzetta (assembly GCF_000687185.1). NCBI lineage: Eukaryota > Metazoa > Chordata > Aves > Pelecaniformes > Ardeidae > Egretta > Egretta garzetta. The sequence continues at coordinate 1,011,148 of NW_009259877.1, read as the reverse complement.
ATTGCCAAGTTACTGCCAGATGGGCCAAAACCCAGGACTGTAGTGTTATGGTTTTGATGGGTGTGTGGCCTTAGAAACCCTCACAAGCACATCAGTGACAGCACAGTTATCAGAAGTGCTCATACAGTATAACATAGTCAGGCTCAGCACATGTATTCCTCTGTATGTGCATAGACAGAAGCTGGTGCTAGTTGTGAAAAATGAGTTTAAAAATGAGCTAGCAAAATATTATCATTTATGCTTTAGAGGGGAAACATTTCCGAATACACACATAAATTTTCAGGCTCTTAGGGTTTTTTCGACTTCTACTTAGGTAAGTGAACAGTGGATGAGTAGCATTTTTTAATTTCTGCACAATTTATTTACTCACCCTTGCAACCTGGCTGCTTTTAAAATTTGAATTTAAAACCTAAAGGTCGATATAGCTAGAATATATTAAAACTCTGGGGGAAAAGGTAAAAAAGTCTGTCAGGGTTATATAACAACTTCAGAAGTTATGGTCTTTTATCTACATTAAAAAAGAAAACCCATGCAAGGTTAGCAATGAAAATTTCATTTAAGCTTTCACATTCAGAAAGTTCATGTTTGAAACTGATTAGCTTGGCATTGTAAACTAATTTACCTAGATGGTGCTGAAGTTTCCTATTTCTCCAGTTTCTAACACCTAATTGTTACACTGTGCTAGTTCAGAATGATTCACTTCATGTCTAGTTGATGGAAAATAAACTTTTTTAACATTATTTTTTCACATTTAAAATACTCTTACACTATTGCCATATAAAAGTGGTCATTTCTGCAAGGAGTTACAAGTGACCAAGTTTCTCAAGAACCAGATGCAGCATAAGTCATCAGCTGAGCATTATGCCTAAACTGATCAATCCAGCTTAGTATGCCAAACAGCAGAAAATACTCTCTGAGCCAGCACACTACGTCTGTGTGTCAGCAATAATGCTGCTTGAGTGCATGCTGGAGCTTCTGAACAGAATGAGTTCACCTCTTGCTGAAATTTCACCCTGCAGGACCTTAGGTCAGCCCTGCATTTTGGAGGAATTTCTCTCAAGTGTGCCAGCTGTTACACATTCATTTCTTTGTGCCGACAGCTCAAGCCTCTCTAATTCACGTATTACCTTCAATTCATGTGCCTCTCACACATGTCCCCTTGCATGTCCTTTTTTCAAGGTCTTTCAAGGCCATAGCAACGTCAGTCTTTCAACATCGCGAGTATGACAACAACAGTTCAAAAAAAATTCCATATAGCTCAATACCCAATAGTCCATGCATTTGTGCCAAAATAAGGTCAGAATTACGTAAATGCCAGTTTTGCCTTTACGTTACATGATGTAAAGAAAGCATTTAGGCGTGTGTATTGAGTTTCAAGAATCTTCTGCTTCTGGGCTGGAGGACGATTTTCAATCAAGGCCAAAGAGTTTAGCTAGGGCCTCTTAACTCAGCTGTAGCTGAGTGGATGAAAAGCTGGACATGAGCCGGCAATGTGCGCTGGCAGCCCAGAAAGCCAACCGCACTCTGGGCTGCATCAAAAGAAGCGTGGCCAGCAGGTCAAGGGAGGGGATTCTGCCCCTCTACTCTGCTCTGGTGAGATCTCACCTGGAGTACTGCATCCAGCTCTGGAGCCCTCAGCACAAGAAGGACATGGAAGTGTTGGAGAGGGTCCAGAGGAGGGCTACAAAAATGATCCGAGGGCTGGAGCACCTCTCCTATGAGGACAGACTGAGAGAATTGGGCTTGTTCAGACTGGAGAAAAGAAGACTGCGGGGAGACCTGATTACGGCCTTTCACTACCTAAAGGGGGCCTATAGGAAAGAGGGGGAAAATCTTTTTAGTAGGGCCAGCTGTGACAGAACAAGGGGTAATGGTTTTAAACTAAACCAGGGTAGGTCTAGACTAGATATAAGGAAGAAGTTCTTTACAATGAGGGTGGTGAAACACTGGAACAGGTTGCCCAGAGAGGTAGTGGAGGCCCCATCCCTGGAAGCATTCAAGGCCAGGTTGGACGGGGCTCTGAGCAACCTGATCTAGTTAGCGGTGTCCCTGCTCACTGCAGTGGGGTTGGACTAGATGGCCTCTAGGGGTCCCTTCTAACCCAAAACATTCTATGATTCTATGATTAAGGTCAGAAGGCCAGTAGGAGCTGTGGCAACTGATCCCATCAGCTCAACTATATTTATCTTCTGCTTGCCAACATGCAAATCCATTTGTGAATTTATATATAGTCCTTTGCATACAAATTTATTTCAGCTAGCTGAGCAATGTCTATACAGTCTTGAATATAATAAATAGAAATGTAATCAGTTCATCTTGAAATGAGCTCTCATGTATAACATGACAGTTGTTAAAAAGCTCTCAGGTGAAAATCTGGAATTCATAAACAATTTATCTAGCTGAAATTGACAGATATTAACATTGACCAAGTTCTTTCAAAATGCCATGCACAAATTTAAATTTAGCTTTTGCATTAAATAATTAATCTGAATAACCCTCTTGCTTTAAAATAGTGCTGCTGTATTTTAGGTGTTTGAGATTTTCATTTTCAGTTGAAATGTATGTCAAACAGAACAATGCTTTGCCAAGGAAAGATCAAAGAGTTTACCATAAGGGAGCTCAATATCCTGTAGTAATCTATCAGAAAGAGGCATTTAAACCCCTTTTAAAGACCACAGAAGTCAATAGACTCTTAACAAAGTCAATGAACTTTGGATAAGGTCACACAAATAAAATTTTGATCAGCCTAGTCACTACAACTCTTCCCATTGATTAAGAATTCTCCTTCATATCCTGCCTTCTGAACTGTGACCATGCTGAAATTTTCCATTGTGTCTGTAGCATGTGAAATAAGTCATAACTGAAACAGTGTCGGGCCATAGTGTTTAATGAGAGTCTGAAAGATTCTTCCTTGTCTCCAGAAAAAGAGCTTGACTTTTGTCAGGGGAGTTAATTTATGTTACTGTAAATCTATGGAGATATACACAAATCTGGTTAATTTATGAAGTCTTCAAAAATCAGATTTCCTGTGCTTAATGAAGGTTTGCTTAATCTCATTCATACATTTGAAAGCGTTCCTTCACACTGTGTAGATTTCACCTTTTGTTTAAGTATGGCTTTTTGTGCTCTGGTCTTAAAGGTCTGGAATCCTGAGGCAGACAAAACAACTAAAAGTAATGTTCCTACCCTGTTTTCACAGCAGCCGTCTTTCTGTCATCAGCATATGGGGAAGAAGAAGCTATTGATTTCAGTAACAAGATGACAAGATGACAAGATGTGGGTCAGAACCAAATAAACCAATAGAAAAGTAGAGACGGGATTCAGCATTAAAATATAAAAGAGGTTGCTGAAATGCTGAGAGCAGCTGGACAAAGAATATATAGCTGATGGAGTCAGGTTGATCATAAGTTTTTTAAGGAAAGAACATACATACTGGGAAGAGATTAAGAAAGACTGAATGAGAACACTGGGAATTAGGGTAGCAAAGGTAATTTGAAAGAGGGTAGGGTTAGAGATTATGAACAAAAAGAAAAGATGACAGCAGAACTGGTTATAACTGAGGGCAGGATTTAATAAAAGACTCGTGGAAATCTAAAGAAAGACATGGAGATTAAAGAGGAATCTAGAAACTAGTCTAAGACTACAGGGTAGTGAGAAAAAAGGGTATTTGGAGGTAAGGTCAGGTGGAACACCAGGAGAAAGAAAATGGATTTGAGTGGGAAGAGAACTGAGAAAATGGGAGCGATATCAGAGATAGAGATTGGATTAGGAATCGTGAGTCAGTTATAGGAAACTAGGGCAGGAAGAGCAAAGAGCCAAGGACTGAAATAAAATCCATGAGAAACAGAAAGCAAAATTGATCACATGATGCTAGCAAGGTTGGAAGTTGTAATGGAGAAGATACTGAAGTTGTACCCATAAAGACAGGAAGGAACAGAAGGAATCAACTATGGGGTAAAAAAGCACATGGAAATTTCCACCAATTGTATCACATGATGACATGACATGTCTGCAGTTGTCTAGCACTGGATTTCATTCATTGATAATACAGATTAATTAAATATACTAGTTCTGGGCACTGTAAGAAAAAGGCATTAAGCAAAGGGCTAAGGGCTAATTTTATATAGGTTTTAATGGTAATCAGTAACTAAGACTTGAGAAAACACATGGAACAATCAGGAAGAACCAGGAATGCAAACTGCTGCTTATTACTGAGCGCTACCCTTTCTGTGACTTGCATGAGGCAGATCCTGTGTAAATGTATCTGTGCAAATAAGACAGGGATGCAATAAAGACAGCTGAATGCAGACTGAACAGACAAGTTGCCTTCTGGCATCTGTTATTTCTGAGTTTCCTCTGCTTTTTGATTTTGTGAAAAATAATGGGGTTTGATTCCTTCCATTATTATTTTATATCATTGCATATACATTAAATCTTCCTTTGACCGCTACAATAAAAAAAGTAACAGGAATTTGTCTCAAGCCAAGATGGAATAGGGAATAGTATTGTGTGAAATTCACCTCATCTAGCTGATTACTTGTGTAACAAAGAAATACACCGTGATTCTATGCTACCCAAGAACAAAGAAGTCACTCCAATAAATTGAGCTTAGGTTAGTCCTTTCTTACCACATCAAAGGAAGAAACCCATTTATTTAGTTTTATTTTCAATTGATAAAACATGTTTCTGGGCCTTAAGAACTACAGAGAAAAACAAAATGAACACCAAAACAAACCAAAACCAAAACAAAAAAATCCACAAGAACATAGAGGTTTCAAAAAGATCTCTGCCAAAAAGAAGAAAGGAAGAAGGAACAGTCAGCACTTACTTCATCTAAGCAGACACTGCAAGATTGTCAGGCAGAAAGAGATGTATATGGACTGGTAAAATAGACAGACTCAAGACAGAGAGCTGTAGTTATATCCCGTCAAATGTACCCACAAAACAATGCCAACCTAACTAAACACACAAGTTACTCTGCAGTCAAAAGGTGCTCTCTCTTTTGAAAAATGTGCAGTTACCTCTGAAATTAATTTAAAGCTTTATGAATTTTTTTTTCTTTAATCTGCTTTGATCAGGAGCTGACTCACAACCATTTTTTTAATTGTGGGAAAGCTAAGGGGTGTATGTGAGTAACATAACTATAGTTCTCAAGTGCTAATAATACTAAGCGCACACAGGTTTGCAGCATTATTCTTGAGGCTTAGGAGTTCACAAAGACCAAAAAGCCAAGTAAATATGAAGCAGAGTTCATTTAAATGAAAAATTTCTCATCCTTCTTATTCAAGGCTTGTTGACTTTGATTGAACTCATATCCAGCTGCACAAGATCCTAGGAAACAAAGTGTGTCATCAGTTTCCGACTGCTTGTTGGCATCATGATTAAATGCAACTCGTTTTGCAGCAGCTAGATTTCAAATGAGTGTAACAGGTCAAACATTCCTCTCAAGGAAGGACACAGCTCACTTGGTAAGTGGGTTACAAGCAAATAGTATTTGCTCTAATGCAAGCAAAAAAAAGTCATATATCTTTAGTCAAAGACTAGAGTGTGCTTAGAGTTTGGAGATCATCTTGGGAGCAGTGACTCTGAACAGGGTGTTGGCTTCATGATGGATAACTCCACACATATAAGCACAGGAGAGACTACTGAAGAAAATATGAGGTTACTTACTGCTGACTTTGTGCTGGTGTCCCTATGAATGGGAATTCTAAGCCCTTGTCTCATTTCAACACTTTTAGGAGAATTGTGATGGCCCAGGGAGAATCCAAAAAGAAAGAAGAGACTACTTAGAAGGTTGGAGAATACTTAGAAGGTTGGAGAATACATCTCATGGAGAAAAATTCCTGTAGTTCTCCCATTTAATAAAGTTCAAAGTATTTATTTTCTCAGCTTGTTTGTTGTTAGATCAATTTACCTAAACATTCACAGGCAAAGTTATAAAAATTAAAATGTGTTTCTAATTTTTTTTAACAAGTCAAGCTATGAGCTATTGTACTTAATTTTTCTGTTAAAAGAATCAAAATTATATAATACAGAAAAGTGATCACTACAGCAGTGATCAGATGACCTGTTGGAAGCAAGGTGTGAAGCAAGCAGGAGTCAATGTCACCTTGGAAAACTGTTATAAATAGCTGGTTTTTATACTTTTTTGGCTTAGAAGACTGAATTTCATATTAACTCATTGAACGGTTAGGGTGCCAATCGCTCACACAATCATACTGTATTATTACTGATTAAAATTTTATTAACACCTTCATAGTTAAGAAGAAGTCTAATACCAATGTTTTATGCTTATGCTTAGGATTTAGTTTTGTCCAGTCAAAATAAACACTGTTTTGTACCACATTTCAGGCTTGCAACTTTCCAGGATTTCTTGTCTTATTCCAGTCAATGGACTGCTTTAAGGCTAATTTACCTTTTTTGCCTTTTTTCTTTCCAGAAGAGATAAGCTCTTTCCATTTAAGCTAGCATTTTTCCATTTTAAGCTAGTCCTTTTCTCTTTGTTAGGTTTGTAAGAAATAAGTTGAAACTGGAACATGAGACAGAGCTCGATCTTTTAAAAAATTGTGAAAACTTTAGTAACCAGCAAACACTGTTTCCATCACATATTACTCTTCCTATTGAAGTAATGCACTTATTTTTGTGGGGCACATTACAAGCGACGATGATCCAAAGATTCTTCAGTTTTCTCCTGCCCTTGTCCTCCTGCAGATCACAGGTAGGTACTGTCACTTCAAATGTAAATTGGGCTGTTCCAGAAGGCACTGCTTTTGTCACCCAGAAAATTTTATTTACAGGTCCAAATGCCTCTTTGAAGAGGATACCGTAACATTTCAAACTTTTTTTTTTTAGTTGGCCCTGTAATTCCTTCAATCATGGACAGTACTACAGATAGTCTTCTTCCAGAAGAACATGATTAATGTCTCCCCGTCCTGCGTATCATTATGAATTAAAACTTTCTGTTCTTTTTCTTCTTAGAGTGATCATTGCAGTAATTCTAAATTTTAGTCTCCATTTTTTCAAGAACTGCTATGAAGACAAAATCAGCTTTCTAAAAATCACTGAGAAGGAAGAGGCAAAAATTAACCTTTCTTCCCAGCTCCGTCTTTGCATGAATACACCAGAGATGGGTCTGCACTGTTCTGAAAAATTTCCTTGCTTGCACAATTTCAGCTGACTTGAATGGTAAGATTTATCTATTGCTTTCTTCTCTCCAATAACTTTAATTTGCAAAAGAGTTGACCTTGCCTGTAGTTTGGTTACAGCCCATTGCATTTGTGACACAGCCTGTGTTCAGGATTTGCATAGGCTAATTGCATTCCCAGATCTCCACCCTCCCAGGTATTCTCTCTCTCAAATTCGTCAAAACAAGCTTTTGCTCTAGTTTTGGATTTCTGTAATTTAGTAGCTACTTACAAATGTACCTGATTCAGAAATTTGCATAAGTTTTGCATAATGATTTACCCCCTGTATCTAAGAGCACTAGTATTCTACATCAGATGTTCTGGTATGTGTACACTTCGGCCTATCGTTACCTCAAAGAGAGTTTCTGTTAGTAGCTAGGGAGGCTTGAAGAACTGTTGGAACTAAGGGAATTGTCAAAATCCAATTATTCTTTTGTCATCTGGTAACTTCCTCAGTATTGTTTTAATCATCTGCTTCATTTGTTCTACTATGCCTGATGGCTGAGTTCATAAGAAATGTATTTTTTTGTTGTTGAATTCTTAACATCTTTGAATATTCTCAGAACAGCTGTCAGATTCAATCTTAGCTGGGACTATCTAGAGACAAAAAAGCCTTTTCCACCGTGACTGCAGCTGTGGCTTGCTCAGCAGCCCCCTGCGAAAGAACTGTTTCTACCTTCCTTCAGAGTACTGAGGGAACCTACAATTACAAATAAAAATTCATTTCCTTTAGGGTTTTCTACCAATGGACCCACAAAATAAATTATTTCATATTTTTCCCAGTATTTAAACTAGGTGTTTCATTTTCATGTGGTTCCTTCATGTGAGTTTCTAAGAATCCAGTCTCTTCTATGGATTTTAAATTTTTGTTTAATGTTTTACCAAGCTCTTGTTTTACCAACTGATCTGTCATCTATTTTAAATAGAATACACTACCAGTACAGCTTTTAACTCTTTCACGGTGGAATGTTTCTTCAGCTTAATAAGGTCACAAATGTACTGCAATAAAGGAATAAATTTATAGAAGTGACTCATCTGAAGTATGCTCATGAGCATCCTGTGTTGACAAGAATTGTGTGAGTGAACTGCATTTCTAAGCACAGTCTGAAAACAAGGTAAGCATTCAACTGCTAGGAAAATATTCAAGTGCAGGTGATGTAAAGTAATTCTACAGTGAACTGAGCATGGGACAGCTGAGTAATGCATGCTTCAAGTGCTTCCAGATGTGTGGGTGAAATTGTGTGGCTGTCAAATCCAGTATGTCTTTTCTTGAATGCAATAACTGGAGTCATTATAAAACATTAGTTTGCAGACACATCTGTGTGTGAGAATAGTGATTCGAAATACCAGTTCACTTTTCTCCATCTTTTATTTCACAGCAAAAACTGCATGGCTGTGTGGGTGTTATGCTACACAGTTTGGTTTGGACCAGTCAGAAATGCAAAAAGTTTTATGATCATTAGTACGTGCTCCTCCCACACTGAAAAAACTTACTTTCCACACTGGTAAATAAGAATAAAGCCTTAATTTTAAGTCTAAACTTCCATGCCTGTCCTAGGCTGTACCTGCAGCTGAAGTAATTTACAGCATTTGTGTGTTTCTGCTTCCCTAGCCATTTAATCTGTTTTTCCTGTAACCAGTGCAGAGGTTCCACTGAGGCAGTGCCATTGGGAATTATGTACCTATTAACATCCAAAAATAGTGTACTGGTGGTTAAATGAGAGCTGTTTCACCATGATTTCATGTACATTATTTTTCACATTCAATCACCAGTACATTTATCTTTTACAGTATTGATGTTCTGGCCACCTTCACAAGGTGGCATACCAAAATAACTCTTCACTATCAGCTGCACTTTCACTGAATTACACTTGAGACCTTTGTTTTGGTGTCCCTGGTAGATTTTTCAATTTCTCTAGCTTGTCCTCCTTTCCTTCTATGGCTAAGCCTCATGGATTTTGGCTATTTCATTTGTGCTTGTTTCATTTGACAATGGAAATGGAATAAATATTCAGAAAATCCCATGGGTAAACAAGTAAAATATGTACTCAATACCCCAGGAAGCAGAGGTATAATTTGCTAGCACCTTCAGCCAGATGAGCGGAGGAAAAAATCGTTGCTTGTGTGTGGGGTTGAAAACCGCTCAGCTATGAGATCTAAAAGTGTATTTAGGTCAGGCATCTTAACCAGGTCTGTAACACATGTTGGTGTGACTTGGCTCAGTTTTCAGCAATCAGCTGTAAAACACTATGAACTGCCTGCTTTTCCTTTTGGTTAAACTGTGAAATTAGCGACTGAAAAACATTCTCAAACTATTTTTGTTACAAGTTGCCAAATGAGGTAGAGTGACAGAGGTGAGGCTGCTGCACCTCCGTGCCCCTCGGTCCCACCAGCAGCAGGGCTGAGTGTGTATTGCCAGCAGGCACATGCGTGCATGCTATGAGGCATGTATACAAGGATGCACAGCAGCCACATGGAGCAACATGGGCAGGCACGCTCACACGGACATGAACACATCAAAGGTCTCTTCCTGTTCCCCTTGCTGGCTGATCAGGATGAAGGTCTGTTAGTGGAAAATAAATGCATGTATGTACATATATACAATACAGGTGTCTCCAGTAGCTGGGCTTTAAGACACTCAGTCTACCCAGTAGCCGGTCCTGATATCCCAAGTCATTGGCACCTGTACACACAAGCTTCCCTCGCTGCAGTCCCACTACAGCTGCTAGCACAGCCCCCCTTACATACACACACATGAAAGTGCACCCCCTTACATGCCCCTCACCCTGCACAGCTCTGGTCTCACTGGTGCCAGCCCCTGTCCCACAGGCCCAGCCCCACATCAGGGTGGACACTCAGGCCTCCCACACCCAAGCATATGGGACAGGGAGCCCTTGCCCAGGAAAACTGTCCAAAACTGAGTTTAATGAGGAGGCAGGAGAGGTTGCACTGGCTGGCACAGGTACAGCCAGGCAGGTGGACTGACCTGCCCCTGCTCACACCCCATTGGCCCCTTTTATCCCCTTTCCCTCTGTTTTCCCACACTCCTTCATCCCCGAACCACCCTGATGTCTCCCTTTCTTTCCTTCATTCCTTACTCTAAACACCTCTTAATGACCCAGGGTGCCCCCCTTCTTTACAAACACCACTGATCATACACAGCAGCACCGTGACACTGCACACTTCCTGCAGGCATCCCACCTCCTGCCCCAATGTGTTTCTCACTCAACTCTCCTCCTTTCACACCCCTTCTCTCTTTGGTGTTCACCTATAAGCATCCTGCATGAACACTGAACACATGCCAGGTATCCCAAGTCAGCTACATTTCTTCTATGTCAGAGTTTTATATTGTGGTTTTGGAGCTGTTGTAGCATCTCAGGAGCAAGGACATAAATTCAAAATGACCGTGAGAGAGAAAACCTAAAGCTGAGCTTGCAGACATATTGGTATGATGGATTGGTATTGTTTCTAGGAGACCACTGGCGCTTACGGAACATAAGCTTCTGTGGAAAATTGCAAAGATTATTTTGTTGATGGCATCACTGTACACGATTATTCACTAGAGCTTCCTTATTCTCTGCAGTAATGCTTGTGTCTGGTTCAGATTATTTGAGCAACTGTTAAGATTAAAGAGCTGGGAGAGTAGTAAACTTCCTTTCACATGTTGATAGTACTTCTGCAGCAAGGGCTCTCAATTTCTGATTCTTAAGGGGAAGAGAACCATACATTTTATCATGCCACTGCCTCTTCAACTTGAAAAAGGAAGTCAAGTACTTAATCAAGACACTCGGGGGTAGTTCTTCCTTTTCCCTTTTGTGGAGAGAGTTGTTAACAAATAAGTTAATATACCCAGAATTTCCAGGAGCCCCAGGCATATCATTACTTGAAATTCCCCATCTATTGCTATGACCAATGGCTGATAGCTGGGTGTTACATTTTTTTCAGTGTCTTTACTGTGAGCTTTTAAAACTCCTGGTGTAAAACAGCAGGGTAAGAATTCAGCAAATGCTGATGAACTATCAAATGAAGTAAGTTAATCAAAACATCAGTATCAACAATAACATGAAAACTGGGACAAGGTTTTAACAAGTACCACTTGTACAGCTATCAGACCGTTTGTCTTCATAGACTCTGCACTTTAGTTTGAACATCTACAATCTGGATACCAGTCATAAATGCAACTGAAAGCTAAACAATTCTGTTAAAGAGGAGTGAAGCTGATGAGTAGGACTCATCCTCTGAGTACTGTAATCAGAGAAATTATTCTATGATGAGGAAATGTCTTTAAGATTAAAGGAATGAGGAAAAGGAAGGATGCTAAGACTACAGATGTGATGGGTCTTTGTCTATCAGCTAAGAAATGCTAGTGTCATCTGACAAGAGTGCCTAGATTGCCAATAGCACCTTAACAAGCTATGAGTGCTACAAGCATCATGTAAGGATCACATTATAGCAGAGATTGGTACTTGAAATGTGCTGAGTGTCTCAAAAATAGTAGCGTTTGCAGCAGAATACACTGCCTTTCACTGTAGAATTTGCTCTATTACGAACATTTGGTGAGTAGCTGTGGGGGAGAAGCATCCCTCATGACCACTATCTCAGGTTCACCATGCTGCATTGGAGACTGCAAACCTGATGAGTCCCCTGTGGGTGAACTTTTGGCATCTGTAAATTTCTGGGGTGAGAGGAAGGCATGTTTCATTGAAGTAGTCTCAGGCAACATGCTGCGTTCTGCAGAGTGGCATAATATTTTGTAACTTTCACATGTTAGATAAATCATGTTAAAACAAACAAATTTTATCAACTGATTGATTTTGTGAAAATGAAATTTTTTGGGGGGTAAAATTAAAATGTATAGTCCTTTTCCTGTACTTCAGCCAACTGTTTCTGGTTACTGTGAGCTTGCAAGAATTGGCGATGCAGTTCGTGATTCAAAGCAATGCAGCCATTTAATATGCATTGCTTTGCAAGGCCTGTGCTTTCCAAAGGCTTTGTGCTCTACTGCTGCACTTCAAGTACATGTCAAATATATTTCCTTGTATCTCAATGGTTTAAATGAAGCCTTGGTTGTTGTAGTTGTTGACATTGATATGACAATCAACAAAGTGACAAATGCTTCCACTGCAAGTTTTTCACAAATCACAAAGCGATAACAACTGAATGGTATAGTCTGGGAAGACACAATAGAGGAGTTAGAGGAGAGCATAGAGAAACCTATGTTCAATTTTACAAAGAATCCCCATCAAAACCACACCTCTGTTCCATTACAAATGTGGAAGTCTCAGAACTTATGTGAAGGTAAAAACCTTATTTTGTTACCCAGCACAAGAAAAGAAAAAAAAAAATCAAATCTCAGTGAGCAATGTAACAAGAAAAGCAGGTCATGAAGGTCATGAATAGCTGAAGTACAGTCCAAGAGGAACCCATCTAAACCTGGCAATACAAACCCAAACACATTTGGTTATGTAATACAACTGCTAAATAACTAAAAAAAAAAAAATCTCAATAAATATAAACAATGTGTATTAAAATATCCCTACCCACAATTCTCAGTTTTCAAATGCACTTAAAGGAACAAATAAGTCAGGAAGAAAAAATTGTCTAGGAAAGACAATGTTGTAAGGATTTTGACTTAGACCAAAACACACTCATGGCTACCTCACTGTTTTCTATCTCTTTAGTGAAATTTGCTTTGTCTTTAATTTTGATTTTATTATCAAAGCTATTATAAAGATTTATTTTGCATAGAACTGAGCAAATGATGAGTTATAGCTCTCTGTTAAAAGCACTACATATTAGTTCTCACGAGGACAGGTTCCAAGCTCAAAGCAACTACATCAGAAACAAGATGAAAGCTGGCAAGATGCAATGTCACCTTGGGAAATAATCCAAAAAAGTTATTCTTTAGCACACTTTTGTCTCACAATAACCAATTTACATACTCATAAATCATAACTATACAAGATACATATACACAGCTGACAAGCTGGGGCACAGATATGCTGAAAAGAGCATGGGGGTTCTAGTATACAGGAAACTGAACATGAGCCAGCAATGTGCTTTGGAAGAGAAGGCAGCCAGTGGTATCCCAGGCTGCATTAAAAAAGTGCAGTACTCCTCACTCAGCAAGTCCAGATACTGCCTACATTTTTCAGGTCCCCAACATAGAAAACACACACAGGCAACCTGGAGCTCCGTGGGGGTCCCCAGGGCTGAGAGGGCTGGAGTGCTTGCCCTGTGAGGAGCTCCTGGGTGAGTTGGACTAGGTCAGCCTAGAAAAGGGGCAGTTTTGGGGCATCTAACAGATCTCCAGCACCTATGAGGACATAGAACTGGGCTTCTGGGAGGGTCACGGTCAACAGGCACAACATGTCGCAGCAAGAGAGGTTCAGGCTGGATATAAGGAGAAACTCTTGTCCCAAGAGGCTGTGCCGCCTCTGTTCTTGGAGTGTTTCAAGCCCCAACTGGACAAAGTCCTGAGCAGCCTGGTCTGAGCCCAGGAGCTAGCCCCGCTTTGGGCAAGGCACTGGACAAGAGACATCCTGAGCCCCCTCCCAGCCTCAGTTATCCTGTGGTTCTGTGATTCTTTATAAGCATGTACTGGTTTTGGCTGGGACAGAGTTAATTTTCTTCATAGTAGGTCGTATGGTGATGTGTTTTGGATTTGTGACCAAAACCAGTATTGATAACACAAGGATGTCAGCTATTGCTGAGCAGTGCTTAGACAGAGTCAAGGCATTTTCTGCTCCTCACCCCACCCCACCAGCGAGGAGGCTGGGAATGCACAAGAAGCTGGGAGGGGGCACAGCCGGGACAGCTGACCCCAACTGGCCAAAGGGGATTCCACACCATATGATGTCATGATGTCATGCTCAGCAATAAAAAAAAGGGGAAGAAGAAGGAAGGAGGGATGTTTGGAGTGATGGTACTTGTCTTCACAAGTAACCATTACACATGATGAAGCCCTGCTTTCCTTGTGATGTCGGAACACCTGCCTGATGGTGGGAAATAGTGACTGAATTCCTTGTTTTGCTTTGCTTGCTTGCACAGCTCTTGCTTCACCTATTAAACTTTATCTCAACTCATGAGTTATCTAATTTTTACCCTTCTTACTCTCTCCCCCTTGCCACCAGGGGGGAGTGAGTACGTGGCTGGGTGGGGCTGAACTGCCCAATGAATTCAGGGTATGAGCTGCTGTACAATGGATTCAGTGTATTACATTCTATTGGTTACCCTCATTTCGTTAATGAGTCTTCATGAGCTCTTCCTCATTAGCTAGCTTTTATCCAATATCTTCTGATTAAAATGATCTATGCTTATTTCATCTAGGTAAGGACTTTATAAAACTGTATATATAAGAAATATCAGGTTGTTTTACCTACTTAGAACAGTCTCTGGTCTCAATCACATTCAAGGCTTGCAACTTTATAAGGTTTCTTATCCAGTCATGAAGTTAAAGGACTTTTCCTCCATAAAACTGGATCCTCTCTTCTCTAGGCTTCACAGTTTCTCCAGAGTTTTATCTTTTACTTTCTTATTGATGTCAGTCAGAAACACCACGATATACAGGCAATATGCGCCAGGAGAAATGCAAGGGATAACTTGATCTTTATTTAGAAGTACCTGTACAGAAAACAAAATCTGGACAATGGAGAATATGTATTTTAGTAGTTAAAGGTATAAAATAATGTACTAGGATTTACAGTCAAAGTTTGACTAGATTTAACATCTATAGGCAAATTTTTATTATCAAAGTAATTAACCACTCAATCTAAATACAGAATATTGTGGTAGTTTTACTAGATTTTTTTTCCTTCAATTGAAGGATGATTTTTTTAAAAGATATGTAAGATAGGTCCTAGTTTATAGGTCCTAGTTTAAGCAGTATTTAATTAGGGAATTCTAACATTTTTTATTATGCTGGAGGCCTTACAGTCTGGGAAGCTATGTGTCTGGAACCAAATTTTGTTCTTTAAGTGTAGTAACACCCCATAACAAGTCTGTATGTCCTGAACCATATCCCTGGGGAGATATCAGCATCTGTACATCTCTGGCCCATTGTCTTTTAAACAGCAAATAAACTGCATTTTTACAGACACTTGCCATGGTCAGTGAAAAAGTGCCTTACTACATACTCTTCTTCAAACTCATTGAGAGTTTTGACATGACAGCTGCATTATTTTCAGTCAAGGGAAAAATTCCTATTAAGTTAATGAAGAAGTTTAGTTTTTTCCCCTGTGTTATATAGTTTGGATTTAAATTATGTGTTGCTAAGGGACATCAAGCAGTCCATGTCTCCTTGTGCCAAAAGAAGAACTTCACTAAAGCAGCAGAGTTTCTCTGTCTGTCTTTGCCATAAAGAATATGCTGCATAAAGAAAGGTTACCTGGGCAGAGCAGTTTGAACTGGGGCAGTTAGGTCAAACTGGTTGGAGAAATCACATCCATTTCCTGAACCAGAAATTACTACATGCCTTGAGAGAAGTCTGGTCCCCACAACCTTTTCCAGCTCTCCTCTGAGAGGAGCTGCCTGTCCACAGCTTGGCAGGCAGCACCCTCTTCTCTTCTGCTGAGGGCAAAACATGCAGCTGCCAGCACCCTCACAGGAGGTCATCCCAGCCCCTTTCAGACACTTTTCCTGGCATATCCTTTGCCTCTTGATCCCTCCTAACTGCTCCCATTGCCAATGCCCTCTGATCCTGTCAAAGACATTAGACCTTTGGTTTAAACATTTTATGGAATATATTTCAATACCACATTCTCTGATGCAGTAGCTTTTGTTATTTTTGAAGTCAGGTTTGATAAAACCAGTCTGTTGGAGTTTTTTATTTGTTTGGCTGGGGGATTTCTTGTTGGGGTTTTTTTTGTTTTTATGTAGTAAGTACTCGATAAATAGAACTAGTAGGTTGATAGGTGGGTGATTTGTTATTAACAACTTAATTGTCTTCATTCTCTTTTATATCTTAGTGAGTTGTTCCTCTCACTCCCCCCTGCTAATTGCCCTGCTTCTTTCTTCCTTCCCTCAATCCCTTCAAAGAAACAGCAAACAACAGTCAAATATAAATGAGCTTTCAGTTTGCTTGAAATTAGATTGCTCTTTATTTTAATTATGTTCAACAAATCTGTTCAGAGACAAAAGCATATATTGTAATTAAAAGAAAAATAAACAAATTTTATTGTTACTATAAAGTTGGTCTTACAACTCATTCCAAAGTAGGAAAAGTTTTCAGACACAGTACCAAGCAACAGCCAGTGTATTTTAAATAGCGAAGTGCTGCAAACACAGTAGGATGCCATAACCACAGGGATAAGGTGAGAGGTTCTAAGGGATGCAATACAAGCAATAAAAAAGAAGTAAATTGCACAACATCATAACACAGATCAACCTGAAGAAAAAGAATATCTGCAGATGTGAAGATGAATGGCTATAAAATTAAAGATGCAGAATGAAAAAATAAACTTCCATCTGAAGAACGAGGAAAGCAGGCAAGCTCTGAATATAAAATAAATGCAATATTACAGTTATTGTTGAAGATCTGATGTTAGGTAAACACATGTTGTTAGTGTCAGCAATAGGAAAATGAGGCTGTTTGGATTCCCTTCCTGCTCTGAACAAGTGCCAGTGGCAAAGCAAATAAAATATCATGCTCAGTACAGCTAAAAATTAAAGAAGCAACAGGAAAAGGGTGATAAGTCAAAAAAACTTAAATTAACAGGTTTGCAGGTGCATCTTGCTCATTTTAAAGAGTCATTCCATGTTCTATAAACCAACTGTTAGATCCATTTATGATGAATGTTAAAAATTGTTAGTGGCATTTTATTTAAATCTGTTTATTAAACAAAAAGCATTTTCCTGTGTGGAAAGGACATTTTATTTTTAAGGAAAAATGCTGTCATTGTCTTGCAGAAAATACTGTTATCCTCTCCCATTATTTGCACCATCATCACAGAGTAATTAAATGCTGAGGTATGAAAAATGAACATGCTGCTTATGCATGGAAATCTCATTTAGCAAGGTGTTCTTGATGCTCTGAAACAGTTTTATGAGAACCTGCAAGGTTCTGTCTCCTTTTTTGTTTTGTTTTTTTTGCTTGGTTGGTTGGTTTTGTTTTGATTCAGTTTGATTTTTGAATTAATCATGCAAAATATGTTTTTTTTCAGGTAAACCCCTACAGATCTTAGATACAATGTGCATACAGTGACACAGCAATTTCGAATCTGGGTCATTCAAACCAATGAATCAAATAGAATGTTTTTTAGAAGTTATTTTGGCTTCTAAATGTTATATAAGGTACTAAACATTGAAACTTGATTTAAGACTATCCACTGACTACTGTCAGGTTCTCACACGTATGAGAGGTGCCTGTCTGGTTGCACCCAGTTTCTCCTAGGACACGATAGATAAATCTGGCTGGCTTATAATTTAACCAAAAATTAAAGGGGTAAATTTTCCTACACAGCTTGCATAAGAAAGGCTCAAAATTGTCTTTTTCATTCCTCGTATCAATTTGTTGCAGTTTTACTCATGTTTTTTCTTGTTCCTACTCCCTACCTGGCCTCACACTTAACATTCTCGAATTAAAACTCATCACATGTTTCAGCTGCAGACTACTTTGTCCCGATGCCTTCTGAGTTTGTTCAGCTCACTGTTTCTTTGAGTTTTCATCTTTTCCAGTTTGTCATATCTAATACCAATCTGTATTTTTAAAATGAGAATTTTTATAATTACTTTTGAAATAATGTCATAGCTTATGTTCAATATAGGCTAGTTTATGTTGAGACTTCAGGTAGTGAAACTGTGTTCAGGCTAGCTCTTTGGATCATACCCATGACAGAACATGTTTACTGTGATATTCAGGTACCTGACTTGAAAACAATAATTCAAAAGTTGGATTTAAATATGTATATTCTCTGTTCCCCCAGAAGTGAGCCCAGTAGACATCTACACTGAATTCACATGAGTCAGTTTGAAGGCTAGGACATTCAAATAGTTCCACAAAAGACACTAAAGGATGTGGTGTGCAGTGTTTTTTAACCACTTGCAAGGGAATTTTGAGCTTTTATTTAGACCCTTTCCTGGGATTACGTGTTCAGTTGTGTATCTGAAAATGAGACATTTTCTTCTTTTGTAACTGTGTTTTAAGGAGATGGCATTGCCAATGTCTTGCATAATTACAAAACCAATTAAAACTGGTAATAATACTAATTAAAATACTTGCCCAGGAAGTAATGAACTTATATTTATAAACCTTTGCAACCTAAGGGGATTTGATTTTTTATATCAACACTTACCTTCTATATCCCAGAAGCATGTTGCAACTTCGATTAGCATTTGGGGCTAATTCCTTCTGTTTTTCTTTTCTTCCTCACCCTCTCCAGTGAAACCACAGAAACTGTGCAAAACAGGACCTAAAAAGACCAGAAGGGAGCCTAATGGTGTGATCACTCATGCAAGTAAAAGTCTTGTGGGTTTGGTCCCTCATGCCTGGATTACTCCTTCATTTCCTCTATTCATCCATAGGCATAAAATTCATAAACTGCCTGGAGAAGACCACTTCAAAGTCCCAAGAGCTATGTTTCACAAAAATTTCACAACTGGCTTCTGTAGAATGAGGAGAGAGGCTAGGATGCAAAGTATAGAATTACAAGAGTAATTCATTATTCATGCACATGAAGTGTCCCATTCAAACTGGGGCGCACCAAATGTGGTTTTACACATGGTTCTTATACCTTTCAAGCATTCAGTTACAACACTATGTGACCAATCACTACCTAACACACACATACTACTTTTTTGAAAAGCAACCATAATTCTAGGGCGTCATCATCCATCTGCTTCTTCCTGAATCTAGAAGTCCCTGAAGTCTTACAGTTACTTACCTATGAAGCCAGATAACAGGAGGGTTTCACAGAAGTGTTGGAGAGGCTGGGATCCTGGCCTCTGGAATGAGATTTTTCCCAACGTATATTAAAGCCAGAGAAAAGTTAACAATTTAACCCAGTTGTAATAATAATAATAATAATAATAATAATAATAATAATAGTTCTAAGAAGCTCACACATTAGGGCATTTAATTAGTAGTATGTCTTATTTCTAGCAGAAATGTGGACTTTACCAGTTTGGGACTTTCTGAATAAATATGTGGAAACTGTGAAAGAATGCTGACTTCAAAAGCTAAGCTTGCTGGGCCTTCAAGTACCTTGGTGTCTTAGCATTAAGGATTTCATCTTTCACAAAAAGTGTATAGTTATTTCTTTAAAATGGGGTCATTCCCCAGAAAATCAATAGTTTTCTCTGGAAATGGTGAGGTCTTCACATAGACTAAAAGAAGATAATCTAAGGTAAACTACATTGATAAGACATGATTACTGTGAAGCTGAATGCTAATCTGTACAAGTGTTTTTACCTCCAGACAGCATCCTGAAAATTGAGCTGAATAGAGCAGTTTAGGATCTGTAGTTCCACAGTAAGAGTATTTTAATTAAAGACACATACAATCCACTCAGCCTTACTATTGTCTTATAAAGGATTCAGTTCATTTTTTTAATTGCCAAATATTTTGTAATGTGCACCTTGATTTTCTTTCTGAAAAACCGTATATCATTGTAACAGTCTGTGAAAAAAGGATTAATTACCATGGAATGACATTACATGAAATTACGATACAGGAAAAAAAAAGGAATTTTTTAATGATATTACTTTGGACAATACATTTGTTTAATAAATTTACATAGTTACCTGACTCCGGATATTCTGCAGCTTTTTTTTTTCTTTGTAGTAAATAAAGACAAATTAAGTTTATGTAAATAATAATTCAAATTTAGGACACTTCATTAAGCACAAGTTTAGGGAATAAAAAAACCACATACACACACCTTTATCTAAGTTGATCCAATTTAATTACTAGGTCACTGAGAAATTTAAAAAAATTTAAAAGGAGACTTTCTAGATTACCAACTGCAGCCATCAGACCATTGAATTCAATATTTATGTTTTCAAAACTCATGAGACTTGGTCAGACATCCTTTCAATTTCCAAATTAAATGTATTCCTAACAAGCTTATTCATCAATTCCTGTATCAATAGTACCTGTTTGTTTAAATTAATATTTACTTTTATTGTTCTTAAATATATAGTCAAATATGGCAATCGTCCTTTTTCAGTTCGTGTTTTCTAGGCTAAACTAACTAAGATCTTTCAATATGTATCTTTTCTTTACAGGGCAGAATTAGTTATATCTTTATAGCCATATCAGCTACTAATTAAACTAGGCTAGCATGCTAAGCAAATGCTCAGCTTCTGGGATAAAAAGTGTCATTTTCACAATGTGCTGTTCTGTCCTTTTTGTAAAAAAATTCCTTGTTTTCTGAATCATTTTAAGTCTCCTTCACTGCCACTTCACATTTGCATGTATCTTTCTCAAATGAAGGTGAATGGAAAGCTATAAAATAAATATCCACTAACTTTTACAATGACACCAGTAGTATTCATTTTCTAATGGTTTATTTTTCCAGGGACAGAATAGGCTATGATCAGCACACAATGAAGGCTCAGTTGCTCTGAGATAATTTGCACTTATCTGGCATTTGTTTCCATCTGAAGAGTTCCCAAATAACATCAGAAAACCCCTCTGTAAACCCATGCATTCACAACCTTATGCATAGAAAGACAATTTTCTTTATATCATGTATGATAGAAGAAGGGAGAAATTTAATAGCAAAATGTATCACAGGTGGTATCATTAGGACAAACAGGTTTTTTTCAAAGGTCAGTGAAGAAAGTAGTTGTTCTGGTTTTGGCTGGGATAGTTTTCCTAGTAGCTAGCATGGGGCTATGTTTTGGATTTGTGCTGAAAACAGTGTTGATAACACAGGGATGTTTTCATTACTGCTGAGTGGGGCTTACAAATAGTCAAGGCCTTTTCTGCTCCTCACCCCACCCCGCCAGAGAGGAGGCTGGGGATGCACAAGAAGTTGGGAAGGTACACAGCTAGTACAGCTGGATCCAACTGACCAGAGGGATATCCCACACCATATGACATCATGCTCAGCGTATAAAGCTGAGGGAAGAAGAAGGAAGGGACCGACATTCGGAGTGACAGTGTTTGTCTTCCCAAGTCACCGTTACACATGATGGAGCCCTGCTTTCCTGGAGATGGCTGAACACCTGCCTGCCCACAGGAAGTGGTGAATGAATTCCTTGCTTTGCTTTGCTTGTGTGTGCAGCTTTTGCTTTACCTATTAAACGGTCTTTATCTCAATGCATGAGTTTTATCATTTTCTCATTCTCTCCCCGATGCCACCAGTGAGCTGGATGTTGCTTAGTTGCTGTCTGGGGGTAAACCACGACAGCAGTAAATGAGATTGGCCCTGTAAACAAAATATCAGAGACTCTTTTTGAACCTCCTTAAACCCACAAACCTTTGCTCTCAGAACAAAATGCTTTAATCTTTTATTAGTTCTCTGTCTTTCCCAGTTTAACTACAAAATTGCCAGCTGTTACAAGATCAACGATTGTATCTGAAGGACAAATAGATCAGGTCTTCTATATTCTGAGAGAAAATCTGTCTGTAAGACACATTTGTCTTACTTTTGGTAAAATCATAGTTTATTTCAGCCTATATTCTGTTTATCTTTACATCTTTGAATAAAGTACGTGTGGGTTAGGTTCTCCCATTAACCTCAGTAGAGATCAGAGATGGGATGTATTCTCCTAAATACATGCATTTAGTGTTATTATTTGAGATGCCCTAACATAACTGAAACATCTAAAAGAGGCTGACAAATAATTCCCAAGTCCTAAAGACTTCTGAAGTAGAAGATAAAAACTAGGAAGGGTACTCCAAAGCATCTCAGACAACATCAGGTGATTATGACAGTTACTGCATTTCACGTTTGTCAGGGTAGTCACTGGGATATAGAGGGCAATTTAGCTGTCTAAATATTGGACTCTATGATAATTGTATCAACACTGAATCTGAACTTGTAATATCATCCTCAAAAACCTAGCCACTGAATTTAAGTTCTCTGACAATTTTTTCTTAAACTAATTTGCAGGGTATTTTGATCACATTAATTAATTCCTTTAAATTTTTCAGAGGTAGTCTTTAAAAAAAAAAAAAAATCAGACATCAACATTCCTAGCACCATTGTTATTTTGAGATAAGATAGTTGTTTCTTTTCTTTTTTATTTCAATAATACTTTAAAATAAGCAAAGGAAATTGTATTTTAGTGTTGTTTCTGGTAGGTAGTAAAGACATTATAGAAGATCTGGCTGTGAAAAATAATCTTGGCTGGAAAAATCTCAAGATGGTTCTTTTCAGATTAAAGGACATGGTAAAAATAGGTCGGTAATAAACATTTGCAATTCCATAAAGGTCACCTTTAAGAAACAATGAAACTAGATTGAAGCTCTCAAGGACTATATATATAAGATTTATTACTTCCTTATCCAGAAGTGACAAATATGAATCTTATACTGAAGTTTAAAATCTTTCAAATAAGACTTCAGAGCTGAAATTATGAACAACCATCAGTTTCAGATAGGTCAGTAGGAGAAAGCACAAAAGAAGAGTTAAAAGGACATGTCAACAAATTAAGGTTTGTAGGCAGATCTTGCACGGTATTTGTGTTTGCTTATTTCTTTTCCCAGATGATAAAAAAAAAGAGAACAGAAAAAGTTGATTATTATGCAGTTAAGTTGTGCTACAGATGAAAATGTGACAGACTGCAAACTAAATTAGCATTTACCTTAATTCACAGAAAAGGTGGAACAATGGGGTGAAATCCTACAGAAAGAGATTTAAACATGTAACAGAGTATCTTCTGACAATCAAATAACAAGAAAAGAAAGCAGGGGATAAACAAAGGAGGCATGTTATTATTTTTAATGAAACATTTAATTCCTAAATATAATTTTACTTTATATTAATGTTTTGGTTTTTATTTGCATTATGAGAAGGCTTTAAAAAGTGTCTCAGCTTATCTATATTTATCACTGCTTTAAACAGTAATAAACTAACATAAAATCTATGTCAGATACTGGTTTATAGCAAATGTCTAGGGAAGGCTACAAGACCAGAACAATTATTTGGTATTACTCACTTCAATAGATTTATACCTCAAAGCTCTCCTTGAACTTCTATTTTTTCTCCTTATTTCTCTTCGTAGGACTAGAAGATAATCAGGCTATAAGGACAAGTGTTCCAGCCCCAGATACCATGGGGGCCCCCTGCTGAGGAAGCTCCAGTTCATTCATGTCTTTCCTCTGTTAGGGGCCCAAAATTGGATGAAGTATCTACATGTGGTCTGACGAGTGCTACATAGAGGGAGACAATCCTTTTCCTTGATCTGTGAGCTGGCCCCTTGTCTATACAGCCCAGGAGCTGTTGGGCATCTTTGCTGCCAGGGCACACCATGGGCATACATTCAGCTCACTGCCCACCACCACCCCGGGGCTTTTCCTGCAGAGCTACTCTTTGGCCCACCCATCCCCAGCCCATGCTGTTACAGCAGCTCTTCCCTCCCTGAGACAGGACTCAGCATTTTTTTGTATTGAATTTCATGAGGTCATGCAGGCCTACTCTTCCATGCTCTGCATGGCAGCCCTGCCCTCCAGCATATTGACTGCTCCCCCACATTGATGTCATCTGCAAATTAAGAAAACATGCACACTATCGCCTCCACCAGATAAATTTGTGAAGTCATTTGTTTGAACCAAAATCAATTTTAAATAGATTGTTCTTTATTTCAGGCAAATCTGAATTCCTTGCTGGTTAAGTGAGTCTATTGCATCACCTACATTTAGACGCTGAAGGAAACTATGCCCTGTGAAGACAGAATCATCAAATTACTCTTACATCACTCATGATGCTCAGAAGCTATTTGAAATGGCCACCCTGTTTCTAGTCTGTGTTTATTTAGCTCAATCTGCAGAAGAGTCATAGCGTATGGCTTTCAAAAGTTACTGAAGTAGAAAGAAGAAATGTTCAAAGTATAGAAGTGGATTTCACAAGAAAATAGCATAGTTGGCTGAAAAGAGTGATTTCACAAGCTTACTCAGATAGTCCTATATAGCAAAATCATAAATTACATGTCCAGGAAAAGGTATGAGCGCAGACACTTAGCTAGTAGAAATTGTAATCAACTTTATCTTCCTTTTTACTTTTTTTTTCTTATATAGATAAGTAGGATACATTTCATAATTAAAAATACACTGATTTTTTTGACATTCTTGACTGTGCTACTGTTGTCAAACTTTACCTTAGCTTAAGGTCTTCTCCATTATGATTAATTTTCTAATTACTGGCACTCTTGATGCACTTTCTTACAAGTATTAAAAAAATCACAATATAATTTTTTCCTACCATCTTTTGTAGGATACTCTATTTATCAATTTTATTATTTTAGGAATATATTTTTTTGTTTTTGCCACTTTGATAGGCATGTGATGGGATCTTGCAAAACAGAGTTTATGTTTTCATGGGACTATCTGTGAATTAAACACTCCCTAGGGTCAAAAATCGAAAGAAATTACACAGTACTTAATATACCAAAAGTCCTCTTCTAAGATGGTGAACTGAGTCTTCACTGGACTGGTTGGATGTTTACAAGTAGGAAATTGAAGTCAATCACCATAAAACCACTAAAGGAATTTGGGGGGGGGGGGAAGTGAAAAAGGAAATAATCATTTATACAAATCAAACTACATGACATTTATACATTGCAGAAGAGATACTTACATACTTACGTGTATATCTAACAAATAACTCAGTCATAGATCACAGTTAAGTGGGGGAATAGTAAATGGTTTTTTCCCTACTGGATTTACCTTCATGAATAATTACATTTTCATAGAAACATAGAATCATTAAGGTTGGAAAAGACCTCCAATATCAAGTCCAACCATAACCACAAAACCACGAGGCCTGCTAAACTGTGTCCCATAGTGCCACGTCTACACATTTTTTGAACACCTCCAGGGATGGTGAATCCATCACCTCTCTGGGCAGCCAATTCCAATCCTTGATAACCTTTTTGGTGAAGAAAATGTTCCAAATGACCAGTTTAAACCTCCCCTGGTGCAACTTGAGGTCATTTCCCCTCATCTTATCACCCATTACCTGGGAGAAGAGACCAGTACCCACCTCACTACAACCTCCTTTCAGGTAGCTGTAGAAAGCTATAAGGTCTCCCCTCAGCCCAGTATTCGAGGTGCGGCCTCACCAGCACCGAGTACAGGGGCACGATCACTGCCCTGCTCCTGCTGGTCACACTGTTCCTGATACAAGCCAGGATGCCATTGGCCTTCTTGGCCACCTGGGCACACTGCTGGCTCATATTCAGCCAGCTGTCAACCAGCACCCCCAGGTCTTTTTCTGCCAGGCAGCTTTCCAGCCACTCTTCCCCAAGTCTGTAGAATTGGACCGGGTTGTTGTGACCTAAGTGCAGGACTGGGCATTTGGCTTTATTAAACCTCATACAAATAGCCTTGGCACATTGATCCAGCCTGTCTATATCCCACTGTAGAGCCTCCCTATCCTCAAGCAGATCAACACTCCCAGCCCAATTTGGCATCAATCTGCAAACTTACTGAGGGTGCACTCAATCGCCTCATCCAGATCATTGATATATATTAAACAAGACTTGCCCCAGAACTGAGCTCTGGGAGACACCGCTTGTGACCGCTTCCAACTGGGTGTATCTCCACTGACCACAACTCTCTGGGCTTGGCCATCCAGCCAGTTTTTTACCCAGCAAAGGGTGAGCCCATCCAAGCCATAAGCCACCACGTTCTCCATACATAAGGATGACTTTTAAAAATTTAAAAACAAAAACACTGAATAAATTTCTGAATAGCTTGCATATTTATAATGTATTCCCATTACATTCAATTTTAAGAGTAATTGTAAAAACAGCTAATTTAACCTTACAGCGACACTATCCATGCTCATTATCTTCAGTTCAATGTTCATCTGAGTGAAGTTTTATCTTGAGTAATATTTATAAAATTAACCATGCCATTTATTTTTTTCTAAAACCTATGTTTTTCTAAGAATTTATGAGTGGTCACAGTGTTCCTCCCTATTAATAAAGATGAGGCTAGCAGGACACTTCTAGCCCCAATGGCATTGCTACTATAAACAACTATAACTAAGCATTTTGCCTTTTTTCCTATTTTTAGTTCATCTATCAAAATTTCTTTGTTTAACTACATATGCTTGATATCAGACTTATGGATCTCTTTTGCTTTAGCTGTTCTTTTTTTTTCTTTCTGGATTATACATACAAATCTAGTCTCATCTGGTAAGATGCCATCCTTTGCACAGTCAGTTGCTGTTACAGGATCTCCACTTCAGGCATTCCTTTTTTTTCAAAATTCTGTGAAGATTAGCCAGAACCAAGGATTTGAATAATTTTTACCTCTTTTCATTGCAGGTTTCCCTCAAATGTGCTAATGGTCTCATTCTCAATCTCCATACTTTCTGTGCTTCTGTCTAAATAGTCACTCAATGACAAAAAAGTGAGGAATAAGAGAATCAAAACTATTACTTATTGGGTCAAAAGACATGGTAAATTCATGTAGCAGAAATATTAAGAAAGGCATGGTTCAAAATAGAGGGGGGGAAAAAAGACATGTTGACAGCTGTGTAAAGGACATACTCACTACCTCTGAGGCTGAGAATGTGAATTGCCACAGAGCTCTTGCAAATGCCTAGATAATGCTGGAAGCACGTACAGCATGACAGCTGAGTTCAATTTTAAGCATTCTTAGCAAGAAAGATGTGCATCATTTCAAAAAGCCCTTCATTGAGAATTACAAGGAGATGGTAAAACGAACTTTAATAAAAAGAAAGAATTGGGTGGATAAGTCAGCAGAAGGAAAACTGGAGGGATACGTGATAAAAGCCTTCATAGATCTACAATATATAACTATTATGAATAATTCATATATCAAGCAGATCTAAAATCAAAATAAATCATTATCCCAGTCTACTGTAGATAGGGGATGAAATAGTTGGCTAAAAATACATCAAGAAATGCAGTCTTGTCATAAGAGTTGTTAATCACTTAAAGATTTCATTAAAAGGTCATGGGTACTCTGTCATCACAGAGACTTTTCTAGTTGCTTGGTTTGTTTCATTTTGTTTTGTTTTGAATAAAATGATGTACAATTGCATGTTAACAGTGACCCATATGTAGTTATTGCTGATCTTACTTTGGATTAGCTAGGGGACCTCTTCCAGTCCCTTCCAGCCTGTGTTCTATAACTTCATGATTCTCCTTAGTAAAAACTGAGTTAAACTACTAATGTTTTTCAGCCATATCTGTATCTTTATTGACTCCAACCCACATATAGTAGCCACTGCTTTTTATTCAGATAAAGTATTCTTATGTCTTTCTGTCAAGTTTCCTTCCAAGATCTAACTCAACCTGCCACTTAGCAATTCTTATTTTATTTTAGAAGATACATTTTTTTTGTTGTTGTTTGTTAGTCCCTGTGTTAGTATGCGAACCTCTGAGTTTACTTCTGTCTTTCTGGTGATGTTTATTCATCCATGAGGTATGGTCTTTC
>NW_009259877.1:980535-983379 GCF_000687185.1 Egretta garzetta | reverse complement strand
CTATAGAGGTTTTCCTTTTCTTTACCCTAGAGATAAAATAAATACCAAATATAGGATAAAATGTCTAAGAATCAAGGAAAAGGGATTTTTAAAAGAATTTCTTTGTTGCTTTCTGTAGACTTTCTTTCTTTGGCTTATAACAGGTTTTGATCTTGATTTTCTTTTTTTGGGGTAGGGTGAGGAGATTTGCAAGATTCATAGAATCATAGAATCATAGAATCATAGAATCGCTTGGGTTGGAAGGGACCTTTAAAGGTCATCTAGTCCAATCCCCACTACAATGAGCAGGGACATCTTCAACTAGATCAGGTTACCCAGAGCCCCGTCCAACCTGACATTGAATGTTTCCAGGGATGGGGCATCTACCACCGCTCCGGGCAACTTGTTCCAGTGTCTCACTACTGTCATTGTAAAAAATTTCTTCTGTATATCTAGTCTGAATCTAACCTCTTTTAGTTTAAAGCCATTACCCCTTGTCCTATTGCAACAGGGCCTACTAATAAGTCTGTCCCCATCTTTCTTATAAACCCCCTTTAAGTATTGAAAGGCCCTAATAACGTCTCACCAGAGCCTTCTCTTCTCCAGGCTGAACAACCCCAACTCTCTCAGCCTTTCTTCATAGCAGAGGTGTTCCATCCTTCTGATCATTTTTGTGTCCCTCCTCTGGAATAACTCCAACAAGTCCATGTTTTCCTTGTATCAAGGACTCCAGAGCTGGATGCAGTACTCCAGATAGGGTCTCACCAGACTGGATTCCCAGAATGAAGAAATATTAGGTGGGTATGCACAATGCCATGTACATGCTGACATTTCTCATTAACTCATTCACATAATCCTGGCTTCGCTCTCATTTCTTTTTCATGGCAATTTCAGAACAGTCCTACTCCTGGAAAACAGGAGCTTGTCTGTTTGCAAGGGGGTGGTTTTGGCTTATATAAAGCATGTAGTTTAACTAGGACAGGAATTCTTGGTGTTCGCACCTACATGCCTGATGCGTTAGTTTCATCATCATGCTGGATAACCAGATGGGGAAAGTATAGTTTGGTATTCTGTGTTTGCAGCTGTCACAAGTCTTTGTCCTGCAAGAGTGTTGGCTTCCTCCACTGCAGTCACTACTAAACACAAATAATATCGACTTCTAGCAAGTTTGGCAGGTCTTTAGTGTCTCATTCAAAAGGCATCAAGACAAAAATCTTTTAAAAACACCTTTTAATGGTTTTACCTAAGGTTCTTTTATTTGCTAAACTAATGCGTAGGTTTTGTTAATTCTCTGCGGGGCTGCTTTAAGAATATCATTGTGGTACATTATTAAAAACCACAACCTGTAGAAAAAGGCTATCTACAGAATTCTAGACTTTATTTCAAAAGTAGAAAAAGACCTAGTAAGTCTTGGCACAGATGATAAGCTCATTGTCTAAAGCGTATCCATTTACAATTGATTTCCCATACTGAATCTCGGACTACATTAATTAAATAAATATAATTTGTGAAAACTGAGGGATCTAAGAAAGTAGAGGTGCTTCAGGACACACATGATGTTGAAGAAAATAAGAAAATACCACTTGCTAACATATTTTTTTTTAATACAGCATAAAAATAAATAATCAATATCATAGGGAAATAGGATTTCAGGATTAACAAATTTCCTGTAAGTTTTTAACAGACTGATATGTGTCTGGGCAGATGTTAAAGATTCTTTTATTAAGAGATTATATGATAGTTTTCCTTTTGAGATTACACTCATATCATCACGGTAGTGTATACTTTAGTACTGTTCTCATGGGGAAAAAAATATAACAGAAAATAATATACCATAAGATTTTTTAAATGTTATGAATTTTTGAATGAATATAAGGAAATGTTATGTTCAGCAAAGGAACCAAACCCTAAAATATTTCATTAAATAATTCTGACTTACTGTTTGCACATAGTTAATTGAAAGAAACTGCGTACTTTACTGTTTACTTCCTATTATTTGCAGGTTTTACATGCTTTTTTCTAGAACTTAATTACAAACCTAGTGGTATCGTTCTGTGTATATCTGATTAATTTTACACTCAGTTGCATTTTCCAACAATACAGAATGCAATTTTCTCATCATTAATGCTTAGATTGGGGATATTGAAATTTGGGTAAAAAAACCAAACAAAGCAACAATATATTTTGCCTGTATTGATCTTTGTAAGTAATGTCATCTATATGACAAACATAAGAGTATCCGCTTTTGCCTACCACTTCCAGATAGAGCAAGGAGAGATTATTCTGTAGTAAAGAGAGATACATTCATTCAATTTAAAATACCAGGCATTAATGGGCTATTTATGGGGGGAAATCTGACATCAAAATTATGCCAGGACAGAAGATAAACAAACAATTTAGTGATATGGACAAGGAAGTTACAGTTCAGGACATATTGTACTTTTTCTTATGTTTGGCTAATCAGCCATTACTATATAGTCACAGGTACTGGATACTCTTTATAATCCTTTCCTGTGGAAATTTACAACAGATGCGGGTTTTATTTTGTTGTTGTTGTGTTTTTTTTTCCAGATAATTTTTTTTTATTAAATACAGATTTTTAATGGGAATAAAAATATCCTAAATAGATGTATGTCTTTACTATTTAATTTTACAAGAATCCTGTATGAATCCTTGCTAGTCTTATGTGCATATATACAAGCAACTTCATATTGCATTTAAAAATAGAAGAACAAAGTTTAAAATGTTTTTATTTTTTCTGCGATATAAATAATTTCTAGGTGACAGAAGTTTCTCTTTTTATTAATAGCTTGAGACATATGTATTGACAAACTTATAAAATCTAAGGTGAAATCCCAGTCCTGC
>NW_009259877.1:963960-980520 GCF_000687185.1 Egretta garzetta | reverse complement strand
CCAAAAGAATGCATGACATCCTACTGCCCACCATTCATAGTGTGGTTGAATGCATCAACCAGAAACTCCACCACAGGAGCTGGAATATAGATGTTTCCTACATCAGAAAATCAAAAAATAGAGCTCTGTGCTGCTAAGTCTGCACTATTTATGTACATTTGGCATAATGGTACATTTGAACAGTTTGGAATAACTTCCTCTATAGCAGAATTGATCTGGGAAGAGCTTTTTGGATTCCACTAAAAACATCCCAGCAATAAAGCTAACTGCACAGAACTGCATAGACTAACACAGGCCAGATTTGTGCTCATTCACTGGTCCTGTGTGGTGCCTCTATGCATACAACCTGTATGTATGCCCCAT
This sequence comes from Egretta garzetta, assembly GCF_000687185.1. Lineage (NCBI taxonomy): Eukaryota > Metazoa > Chordata > Aves > Pelecaniformes > Ardeidae > Egretta > Egretta garzetta. Next base: position 980,157 of record NW_009259877.1, on the reverse strand, counting down.
AGCCCAAAAAAGGCAATCTGGACAAGTTAACAACAGAGATAATCTCATAAAACCCATGGTGTTGGTCAGTCAGTGGAACACTCTCATGCTTTGCCATTACTACTTTATACATCTTGTGGCAAATCACTGGCCCTGAGAGAAGGCACTAATACTATAACATTAGTCTTTTAAATATTTACTAATGAGACTTTTTTTCTATTTAAAAAAAAAAAATCATCATTTTAGTTTCGCCAATATCAAAATATACTAAAAAGGAAACTGCAGTTAAAATGTAGTAGCTCCAAGACTATGGTATCTGTATGAGGAAAGAGTCTGATTTGGAAAAAGATCACCACACAAAACACAGGAAACATTTCATAGCTTTAGCAAGTGTGATAATTCCCGTCATGCAGAAGATCGAACTAGGCAGGATGACTGCTACCCAGAAAACCACCAGAGCTAAGATGGAAGTGAGCGCCCCAGACAAAAAGAGGGAGATGCTGGTGAGATAAGTAACATTTTGAGAGGACCTCAACTGAAGCAATCTCAGACCCTGAGGGGATCTTAAATCTTAGAGGCTTATATTGCTGAGTAGTGGTAAAATCTGCATTAAAGCACCATGAGATAGGAGAGGGGCAACCTCCAACACTGAATTCCTTTGTGGCACTCATTTATTTGTCATTCTTATGTAAGACTTGCCCACTATACATATGATAATGCTATTATATGGTAATATCAATGTATCCAATAGACCTACTAATCTCTGTTTTGCACAGAGCTGTGGATGTTGCTGTTCCTTTGAGGCTTCCAGCCTGCAGGTGGCTGTGTAGGGTACATGCATATCCTTGGACTGGCAGTGTTGGAAAATGGCCTTGGCAGGTCATTCCTGCAAGAGAATGACTAGGAAGGGAATTATTAAGGAAATTAATGAAGTTTCTTCTCCTACAGTCTATATTTTTGAAATTTTAAAACAGCTACCATATAAGAACTTTCTTTTAGTAATAAAAAAATCCTTTTGTTACTTGACAGGTTAAGAGGTGGTTAATTGTTTTTAACATACAGTTTCTCTGCAGTATTTGCTACAATAACGTTGCATTTCACTGTTCCAGAAATGGTTAAATGTTACTCAGTTCATTACATGATTTAAAGGGAATACATAGTGATAATGGTTTTAGCTATGCAAGCACCACCATATATTTATTGAACTGAGTTACAGTATTAGGAATCTAGATCTTTAGAAAAAAAAAAGAAAAAGGGTCTTGTAATGATATTTGTGCTGTACAAATACACAATAAAATCTAACTTATGTGTTCAACATAGCCAGTCTATTCTATTAATAACAAAATAATCCAACTGTTCATACCTGGCTATATTTATGTTTATAGCTCTCTCCCAAGATAAAGCCAAAGAAAAAATAAAAATAATTGGCAAGCTCAATAACCCAGTGACTGGTTTATTTAGTTATTGTTTGTGTTTGTTCATAAAACAACTAAAAAAAAAAAGCCCTACACTTTTTTGTTTGTTTGTTTTGTCATGTACCATTCATTTTCCCCAAAATGTTGAGGACTGAATTTGAGTTTGGATTACAAAGACCATGACAGAACTGACAACTTTTTAAAATATGTTAAGACCAAGCCAAAGTTGATTTCAGTAGCAGCAAGGTCAGTACCAAGATAGGTTATATATCAAGTTCTTTTTTTTAATCTACAGACATTATAAAGAGGTAGCTGACTGACAAATGTTGACAATTTAAAACCCGTACACGCTAACCACAGCAAAAAACTTTTTCCTACAGTATTTGGATTTTTGTTTTGGATTTGCTTCTGTTTAGAGTCTTTTCATTTTCAGAGACTTTGTAATGCACTATATGCCTTTAAGACTCTATATACTTTGGAATGAACAATTACTTGGGGGAAAAATATATTTTATCATATCAGTTATTCCTTCTGAGAAATTAGAAGGTAGAATCCTAAAGCGTGATATATTTAATATTTATATGTGTAAATTTTCTTTTTCTTATTCAGACTATTTTGTGTACGATGTAATACTTGGACTTACTATGAAATTATCATTTGCTTGTTCTTACCAGGCAAAGAATATGTTAAGATAGACATTAACAAGACCTATTAAGATAGAATTACTTTAAATATTAGCTTTTATTATTAAATAAGATTTTCAGACATTAGATAACCAACCTGAATTTTACAGTGCTGAAATTACTAATCCAGCTACACACAATTCTCTTGCAGAAACTAGAAATCAGTGTGTGTCTGACTCAAAAAGCTTTTCTGACATTACTTGTGCATTGGGCTTGAAAATTATGTGCTTTTTCTTTCTGTTTCATCACAAGAACAATTCTTAGTTATCGATTGTGATCTGTAGTCTGGCTGATCAGATGATGCTGACTATCCTTCCTGCTACAAGCCACTACTTCATACTAAAAATATTAGTATAATTAGCTTTTTATTTCCCATAAGAAATTCTTTATGTGTTACAGAGATTGGAGAGGCAGCAAGAGGATAGGCAACATCTAATGTGACTTCAGCAAGACAGGCAGTGATACAATCTCCCTATTAAAATACATCACAGAAGGACACTTGAGTTTCCATAAATGGGTACCAGTCATGTAGGCATGAACTTTTTAATCAATTAAATAGATGAGAAACCTATTTTGTTATTGAATTGTACACCTCCTCTACACTGCTAGTTAGATATAAGTGCCCTCCAAAAAAAGAATAAATTGAGTTTATAAAATATATATTACTTAGGTAAAATCCTGTATACAGGGATTTGTGCAAATATGTCTTTTGGGTTTCAGGGTATGTGGACTCGTAATAGTTTGATAAAAGCCTAGTTCCACAGATCTGAATGGTAAAAACTTTGCCTATTTTGGTAAAGACAACATTATAGCCTTTCTTTTATTGTTCACTTAGTAAAGTAAACTATGTAAAGTATCATAGGTTTGTGAGTCTTTTTTTTTATATGTAAGTGGTTTGTTTTTCCAGACCTTTGTATTTTTTCTAAGCAACTTGCTTCTGAGACAAGGGCATTGTGTTATGGGCATAATATTCTGAATGAGGCATCCCTGTTGTTTTATGCAAAATATTCATATACTAGTTTTCAACTTATTCTTTCTGTAATATAATTCTAGGTTTATTTTTGGATCACAGCTGCATAATAAAAGGAAATCTTTGCTCAGCTATTATTAATAATATTCCATCCATTTCTTGATTGATAGGACATATTTTAAATCTTGCTAAGAACATTGGTGGGTTTATTTTCTACTTACTGCTATGTGTGTATCAGTATACATTATTTTGGGATCCCATTTCTCTTTTTTTTTTAATGTTAATTTGTGACAGTATGTGTATGGTATTTAGTACAATCTACTCCTAATACCAGCTGGTGCTCATAGAGCTAATATAACATAGAGCTTAGAATTGTTTTTTCCAATATGGATTTCAATCTGTTTGCAAACTAAAACCATTTAAAACTATTTCCAAGTCATAGAATTATTGTAGTCTTTGTAAGAATAAACTAATGTAAATAAAATTTACCTCATAATATCAACTATAGATTGATTATTGACTAAAATTATGATAAAATTCAACAAGACACTCTAGATACAATTAACTAAGCTATATGAGTCTGGACTCAAGTCTCCAGGAAACACTGTCTGGACTGAAGTTGGACATGTTCTTACTACTTTCCTCAGCCTAATATAAGCTATAATGCAAGGAACATGTTCTCACCTCTCTTCCTCATCCCGTCTCAATGTTCATCTTAAAACCAGCAAGTGCTGGTGGTATAATGAGCAGGAGGAAAAGAAGGTTGGCATTAAAACCTGGTGGTGGAAGCCAAATTAACGTTAATCTTCTGCTTACCCAAGGGGAAGCCATATGTACATCAGGACTGACACCTTCATCTTCCTTATTGCTCTTAAAGATTGACAACAGGTAACATTCCAGCTCTATGGTTCTTCCTTTACCTGACAAGCAAGGGTTAAAAACATGAAAGAGAAGAAGTAGAAAAGGAGGTGGTGTGTGAAAGTATTTGAGGGGTATGACAAAATGAGAAGCTACTTAAGAGTTTTGCATGATTTGAGTGAGAAAGGAATTCAGGTAGGTTTCTTGTGACTGAAGGGATCAGTTTAGTTCTCTAGGCTACTTTTTATAAACTGAAGTAAAAAAAGCACCAAGAGATGGCACAGTGCAAGGGATGGCAGTAGGATTGGTCAGCAATATAAGGAGCAGGGTGAGACATAACTGCTGGTGCTGGGAGGTAAGTTAGGGAAATGAGAAGCTGGCAAAAAGCCAGAACAACAGGCCAGTTTAGTGAATGCTGAGCCTCCCTGCTCAATAAAACATAAAATTTGCCAGTAGTGAATGGAGGTCTCTGTGGGAGGGGAGGAAAGGGCTGGTCAGCCTTAACAATGCAGATCATCTTGTCTCACTACCCGCTTGAGAGCAAGGTCAGTTAGAGCAGGTTGCTCAAGGCCATGTCCATTCAAGTTTTTAATATTTCTAAGGATGAAGTCTCTATAACACGTCCGGGTGACCCGTTCCAGTTTGTGACCACCCTTATAGTAAAAAAAAACCAAAACCTTTCACAAGTTTCTTTTGTTTATTGCAAGACACTGATTTCCTTAAAGCATAAAGGAGAAGCAGAGGGAGCAGCGTGGCAAATATGGAAGAGCAGTGTCATTGAAAAGGCTGGTGCCATCAGGGCAGAAATGAATAAATGGCTATTTCACAATCTAAATAATATTTTTCTTAATTCTTCAAGTGATGCAGAATGCTGGCTTGAAGAGTCATTTAACTTAGACTCAAATCACTGGGAACTACAGACAGTAGAAGATCAAGGAACAGAAATAATCAAAGACAACCTTGAAATAGAAATAGTACAAAATAGGAAGATGCATCCCAAATTAACATGGTGAGATTCTGAAATACTTTGGGTTGTTATTCCAATGTCTGTTTCACAAAGCTGACAATATATACCTAGAGAAATATGCACTACTATATTAGACTTTCCTACTAAAAATGGATTCCTAAAGTTTATTTCCTGCCTGGTTCACTCTGCTGTTACCAAAAACATCTTGGCAAATAAATTAAGAGAATGGTTTGTAAATTTTGTATACGTGTATGTACAAGGTAACAAAAAAAGGCAAGATACTTTGTTGGTTTTCATATAAGCTTTATCTACATTTAAGAACCTTTACCATAACTGAAATAGCATAGAGCTACCTCTTTCCTGTGGAGTCTGAGATTATTATGGGAAAAGAGTTATTTTCCTGATGTAGTTTAAATGAATTCTCTGAAAGTTAATTTCAAAAAAAATTTAAATTGTCTTCTGGTGGTTTTTTTGTGAGTGTGGCTACATTTACAGAAGAGGATTTTCTTCACTGTATTGTTTTTTTATTCAGGTTCAGTCTCTGGTTTTATCATGCTTCATAATTAGAGAAATGTAAGAGTATACTTATCATCAGCTGTGTATTTTTATACAAGTGGAGAAAGCCATAAAGTCCTATGCAACTCGTCTGCATTCAGTCAGATACCTCCAATGTCAGTTTAACTCAAGTAAATGTTAACCCAATTATACCTTTGACTAAATTAAAACTGAGTAAGGAGCTCAAGAAGTGGTACTAAGTAGATGTGACTATTGGCTGACTTCTAAAGTGTACCAGAGAAAATTGGATAGTGCTTTCCATTTTTCACCTTAACACAATGCATAAATAAATTCTGCAAAAGGAATACTAATTTCCTGCAGTCCTTCTTAAGCAGAGTGTTATTTAGGGCTCCTTTGATTTTAGTATATAAAAATGTACTAAAATTGGCATGCTGGAAAAAATGCTACTCTCTTAAATAAATTAGTCTGACTCTTTACCTGTTGGGACAAAATTGGTATAATCTAATATCCAATCCATCTTCCTTCAGATCACTCCTGATTTTCTATCTAGCTGTACAGGATGGGATTTTACAAAGACTGCAAAGAAGACTAATGTTTGGAGCAAGACAGATTAGAGATGAAGTTTCCGAAAACAGTAGACACTGCTAACTTTGCAACATTTACAAAGTAGCATTCAACCACTATTTGAGGTGAATAACAGAACAGTGATTAACACTTATTGTTAAGTCATACATATGGTAATAATTTAAAACAGAGTAGTTCATTTCAGCAGAGCTTAGTCAGTTGAAAAAAATGGGATCTGAAGATCCAGTCCCTCATATTTGAGGTTAATACAGGTGAAATTATTTATCCTTGTGATTTACTTGGTTTACTCCTTATATTTTAACTGCAGCTTGGTGCTTGGTGCGTGTGATGAAGTTCTAAAAATAACCCATGGTTCAGGAGGGGAAGAAGGAAAAGAACAGAGTGCTGGAGGGAAAGTCAGAGAAGAACAAAAGCATAGTGTCACAAGTGTTATCACAAATTGTGGGAAAAGATCTTGAACAGTCATACATTAAAAAAAAACCCAAAACTTTTGTTTAACGTGGGTTGTTTGGAAAGTTTAAATTAAATGTGCCAAAGTCAGTTGGGATTGAGTTCACTTTTCTTTGGAGATTTACTTAGATTTTCCTAATTTTTTAAAAGCTATTCCAAAAGGCATTTTACAATCTCAGTATACATAATCAGTAATTAAGAATAATATAGCATTGTCCAAATGCAGGCTCTTCCATCCTTCTCTCAGTAGGGACTACGAGTAAGCATAATGCAGTATGATTAAGAATTAATTTGTTTTATGGTTCAATGGGAGCTGAAATGATTAAGCTCCTTTATCATGTTTCTATTCCTATGTATATTTTAAAAGTACATCTGTTAAGGACTAACAGCATCAAAATAAAAGGGAAGCAAGCTCTTCTTCAAAGTGCAGCTAATTTTTACTTACCTACTGTATACATGTGTTTCTGTTTGATAAATACTGTTTAAACCAAGAGAAATTGTAGGCTGCAGAAATCTTCCTGTGTGGCCTTTGTTATCAGTATGAAACCTGCTTCAATGCTCATAAGACTCAAAAGGACTTATGAAGTGGTGAAAGGCTGAGCTAGATGGGCTGTGTCTTATTGGCAAGCGGCTGGCTTTTCAACGGTGGAGCCTGCACTGGGGCAGCACCCATCTAAACACAGCGAAACACTGCCTCTCACAGGTGTGGTCTCCAAACCTGTTTTCTTTCTTATGGCAGTTCACATTCAAAAGGCATGGCTAGCACTGACATGTCAAACCCATAAATAAATGAAGTAATCAGCCATCAGCCTCTTCTTTCTCATCCAAATATTGTCGTACTAAAAAGAAGAGAAGCCTAAGTTCCCCTTTCCTGACTCCTGAAAGCTGCCTGTGATGACTGTTGGCCCACCTAAAGAGGTTCACCAAGAATTAGTCAGGCTCTGCAGAACAGAGTGGACTACTTTGACTTTCCTTGAAGTGTTCTATTTTTTTATTCTCAATAAGCTACCACACAGTAGTATAGTGCAGTAAAAATTAAACAGAATGTGCACCAATTTTCCACTTCAGTTTGTAAAGATTTCACACATGCTTTTCTGTCATAAAATCCAAGCATATGAGGTTTCACTCAGAATTTCTCTGCATGTTCCATAATCTTAAATTTTTTTTATATACACCAGGAAACTGACATGCTACTGTGCAGATTTTCACTGTTGTACCTCCTTTGGTATACCTATATTTTTGGGAACTTTTACAAAGCTTCTGCAATATTGCACATGTAGAAATGTTAACAAGGTTGGAGACATATTTAATGCCTGGATTAATTCTCCATTTTCAAACAATGATTCCAAGGTTATTCATAAGTACCAAATTTCAAAGTCTAGGAATGCAGAAACAAGAATAAAATTGCATGTTTTATAAAAGTGATGTTTCATAAGATGTAGTTTCTCATGTATTCTTTACTACTACTTTCTCTGTCAAAGGCTTCCATTCCTTTTAACCTATGAACTGGATGCTTCTGCTATGAGATCAGCAAATATTTATGCCCTGGGCATTATATTTTAAGAACACAGTACACATTACTTTGGGAAACAGATACAAGACTTGTTTCTGTGAATGACTGATCTGAAGAGGGAATCAGCAGTACTATATGCTCAGAAATACTAGCTAAACTATTCTGCCTTGTTCAAGGCTTTCCAAATGCTGAAAATGTGAATTAACTCTTAGAAGTTTTCATGAAATGCAGAGATGAAACTATGAAAAATGGGAGTTAGAAAATTAGGATCAGAAATTAGAAATTGGAATGAGAAAAGGGGAAAATCATCTCACACCTCTGAACCTTTTATCTCTTCCAATATATCTGTTCTAACCTAATCACATACAATATGCATAGCACTTTTATAGCCCTTATCTCTGTATCTTATTACAGGTAGAAAATTTAAAGATATGCGTAAGCACTTTGTTTTTTCTGTATCTTTGAATATAAGCCCTTTTCATTTCCTTCCTCTGATGTGAGGGAGTGGGCAGATGTGACACACTTCTTGAAAGATGTTATCTTCATGCACTTAAGAGCATTCACTTCTAAGTGAATTCAGAAAAAAACAGAATGGCTTGAAGCAACTGATCACTGGAGGGGAATTATCCACTTGCAAACCTTCAAAAGGTTCAGGAAGTAGGGTTTAGCACCATTCGTCCAGCTCTGTTAAGACAGGGAGTGAATGTAGGTGGGATATTTCTATAGTCAATTGGGGAACATCTGGAGTGAAGGTACAAATCATCACAATGCAGCCTTACATCAACTGGCACCTATGTCACTATACACTAATGCATCTGTTCCGACAGAAGTGCTTCACATGCATTTCATCCCTCCTAGTTTCCTACTTAGTCTTTCCAGTTGCCTGATTATATTCTATGTCATTTCAATAAATTTAAATATATATGTATATATATTATATGGGCAGAAAGTGGAAGAAAGACATGGAAGACATTTCTTTTTTTATACACAGATGTGCCTTTTGACAACATTGTCTGTGTACAGTCTGGGAACACACAAAAACCTCCAATCTCATTGGCTCATACCCAAGACCCAAGGTACAGTATGAGAGATATTGACAAGCCATTTTAGATGAAACATTAAGAATTTCAAAATGGTTAAGAAGAGGCACTTTCTACTTTTTGATGAATAAGTAAAGAAGTAAAGTTTGGCGTATGGCCTAGACTTGGCAATATACTTGGCATTTCTGTTTATGGCCCAGTCTGGCTCAAAATCCCGGCAGTATCTGGTATTTTTTTTTGTAAGGGAAAAATTAGTTTATAGGTTTGTTTGTTTTTTGGGTTTTTTTTCACTGAAAGCATCCTATATCTGCAAACTAGCAGCATTCGGACTTGTAACTCCTCCTTCATATATTTTTCCCTAAGGCGTCTATATCCACTTCTCTCAGTACCCCAGAATAGACCCTTATTATTCTCTTGGCTCCCTTTTTAATAAGTTTGGGGTATTTCAAAAAGATACAGAATCTATTTTTTTTTATTACATACAAGGAGAAATAAGAAATTAAAAAGAAATTAAGAAAGGTATGAGAGCATGAATTATTTATCACAGTAAATTTTTTTTCTTTATTATTAACTGTATTATTTGTCTTTAAAAAAATGATGTCTCTGAATAGTAACTTATAGACCATCATTATCTCTTCTTTATGTATGGGAACATTTGCATTTGATTATGCTTTAGTCAAATTGCATTCATATATTTTCTAAAGGACTAAACTTGATCATGGGGAGGCATATTTTGATGCATTGTATATTCCTCCTAGGCTCTCACCAATAGCTATCAATAACTCATAAAAAATCTTTTGAACTACAGAAAAATGTCTCATTAATGTCTATATTTTGACTGAATTTCTGTTCTTGTAAGTACTGAAGTATCAAGTATTGAAGCCTTAATATGCCTGCAAATATTTAATGACTAACTCATGAACCAACTTGCACGGATTCTCATTTCTCTCTTGCATTTATGAAAAAATTAGGTAGTTGTCCTAGCAAAAGGAAGAGAATGAATATCTTCCTCAGTTTTTCAAACCAGTGAAGCCATGTAGAAGTCTCATACTATTGGTAGTATCTTTCACCTGGACCACCATCGTACCCAAGATCATTCATAGGAAAGTAACATTATTTAAAACATGTATAAAAAAATGTAATTATAGTCCTGGTTTTAGTTATAGTTTTAATCTTGAAGAAACTCTCCTTCCAGTTATTTCTATACAAGTAGAGATATAGATATAGATACACATGCATGTGCAAAACAAGAGAGAAACTATTCAATAAATATGGAGTTCAAAGGTCATAGGAAATTCTAATAATATGAAACATATTTCAAATAAGAAAATGCAAAGTATGTTCAGACTGTCACTACAGATAGGATTTTGTAGAAGAGGAATTGCTCTCCACCCACTATACCTGTCACACCAAGTAAGTTTTATCCTACTTTTTTTCAAAGATTCCAGGTTCACAAACACATCTCAGAAATAAAACCAATCATGGATGAAACATTTGCTCCTGTACTACACACTTGTGTAGTGCTCGGGAAGCTCTGGATTTCTTTGACATACATTGTTCTAACATGTTATCTATGTATATACTGCTTTAGCATTTTATTTTCTGGGGTTTTTTAATAGCAGTTCTTGTCTGTTCAGTGGTTGTTCTCCTTTTTAACTTCTCTACATTGATCTGCCCTTTTAGCTTTCATCTGCATCAAAAATAGCTAGTTCTTTATGACCATGAAGAAAACCCACCTCCTCATGTTTACATCTAGAACCACACTCAGAGGAATTTGAATTATCTTTAGCCAAATTGCTAAATTGCTAAGTATATCAATGTTTAGGCACCACCAAGTGATCTCCCTTTTTGCAGAGTTCAGTGAAAAGAAAAACACGATCTGCTAAAGCAAACAAGGGAAAATTAGTGGGACTATTCTGCATGGAGAAATAACCAGTTTTTATGATACAGATGCTTACAAGTGGTAAACCATGCCTGCACCTCTAATCTCCTCTGCCACAAGGAGAGAGCCTTGGTCCAGAGGCTGAGGTAGAAAGTAGCTTGTGTTTCATGGCTGCGTCAGCCAGGCTAGGTGCATCCACACTGCACATCATTGCCCTGCTTGGTAACCCCTGTGACTTTATGACAAAATTACTGCTTGGCCTGCACTTCTCTGAAGTTTCTGAAGCCATGTGAAGTTTAGCTGAAAACCACTAGCGTCATATTGCAAATTGCACAGAAATGAGAGTACACTTTGTATGCTCTGGGACGTATGATAAAGATGCTTGTGGCTATTTAAAGGTACAGGACTGCTGAGAGATTGATAGCTGATTAGATGAGGAAGCAGTGCCTGCTGCAGTCTTTTTGTGGTCATTTTTCACTGGCTATAGCTATCACCCAGACAGGTGATACCTGGCTGCGTCTGTGCATCTCAGATTGCCAAGATTAATCTGGAATGATCTGGATAAAAAAAAAGTAACATTTTAATTTTTGTAACATTTTTGACAGGGGCCAGAAGATGATGAAAACCACAGTAGTTAATCACCTCAATCTCAAGTTGATTGACTTGAAGCTTTGTGTCTAATGAATACATGTGACTTGTTCTGACAAATTAATGAAGAAAACAATGAAGAATTAAAAGAATAGCCCCTCCTTTAAGGACACCAAATGTAATGTTGAGTGCTTTGTAGAAGCTACAGCCCAAGGAGAAGCCATTGCACGTAATAGGCAAGCTGTCGGGTGCAGATCTGACTTGTCAACAGGTTACAGTGAATGGCCTATTCATCTGGGTCCACCCTGTTCCAGTTTGAACTGGTTTGGGCTGGGTTCTGATTTGGGCATATATTTGTGGGTTTTAGAACAGGAATCACTACCCACCCAATATGCCTGTCACACCACGTAAGTAAATTTCAGATCATATGTCACTGTACGGGGTGGTTGAAGCAATTGCCTGTGGCACCACGGGAGTGAACCATCCCCAGGGCTGCACTGAATTGTGTTTCCAGGAGAACCAGGGAACAGGGGGACATATGTACAGTGTTGACCACAGCAAGGATCCCAGGGTCCCAACCAATCTAACAGTGTAGGTCCACTCTTATGACTATATCTGCAGGAAAGGATGTGTACACTCCAGTTTTATTTGTACGTGTATTACACAAAGCAAATTACGATCATAGAATCTTAGAATCATTTAGGTTGGAAAAGACCCCCAAGATCATCAAGTCCAAATGTTAAACCAGAGCCGCCAAGTCCACCACTAAACCATGTTCCTAAGAGCCACTTCTACACATCTTTTAAATACCTCTAGGGATGGGGACTCATCCACCTCCCTGGGAAGCCTGTTTCAATGCTCGACAACCTTTCTGTGAAGAAATTTTTCCTAATGCCCAGCCTAAACTTCCCCTACTCCACAGCTCCTCCCATGCCCTTTGAGTGGAAGTCAGTGGTACTTTTATGACTCTTGGGACTGTACAAAACTAGCAAACAATCCAACCCTATTGGTCCTTTAATGACTTCTGGGGGGGTTTTCCCTCTTTCTTGTGCCTGTGTCTGTCAACACATGAATATCTATTGCTATACTGTATTGTCAAGAAAAACTAATTTCAGTAATTTCTCTCTGTTTTACTTTGAACTGTTTTTCTGGAAAGTGTTCCTGCTCCCAGAAACACAATCATATTTAAGGATAGGGTCCATCTTTTACTCAACAACTCATCTCTCTCTCATTCATCAAAGCCATAGCCCAAGATTATATTTCAAAAATATTCAGTTTTGTACAGCTCTGCACTCAAGCATTCACAAGGCAGAAACCTGTTCTTGTTTATGTGAGAACTTCAGCTGATGTACACTGCATTTGGAAGCTTTGCTGATGCTGACTTGGTTAACATGCAAATAGCTCTTGATCTCTCTGCTCAAATTAACATTCCTGTCACCTTTATCCTTCAAGATAACTGTTTCTTCTGGCTAAGCATCAAAACTGGATGTCAGTATCTCCCAAGACCTTAAATTTGAAAAGACAGAGCCTATATTTACCAATAATTTCTCCATTTCTAAAGTCAATCCCCAGAAGATGAAGCTCCATCTGGCATAATCATTAACTACATTTTTCCTGCTCTATAATCACATCGAAATTCCACTGCCTCACTGAAAAGATTCCATTTCTCCATTGATACACCTCCACTATAGAGGAACGGGTGGTGTCGGTAATACTCCTGGTTTTCTGTACTTTTCTTCTTTCTTTCCCTTTCTTTCCCTCTGTCAGTGCTCACTTGTGAGGAAAACAAACACTGTGACATTCAAATTTCCTTGAAGAGAGACGTTTGAAATATCATTTCACTTTTCCTCCTCTTTCTCTCTCGAAAAAGAATGAATCTGAAACAAAATGCCTGTCAGACTCTCCACAGCTCAGGCTTTTTGCGACCACTTTTGAAGCTCATTTCTCCCTCTCACCTACCTCCAGTGCAGCTGCCACTGCTCTTTCTGGACAACAGCTACCACAACCTGCAAAGATATTTTACTTCCATCGGGTGCCAATCTCCCCTCCGATGCTGTGGCGCCTCCTGATGACTGCATCTTCGTTTCTCTCCTAAAGCTGCAGAATCTCTCTCTCAGATATAAAGGCAGCTGACTCTTAGAATTCAAACCTGATGAATGGTGCCTTTAGCGATTGACCATTACAGCCACTATAGTTGTTTTTATCACAAGAAATAAAATGCATCAAGCTGTATTTGTTAACACTATAGGAGAGAAAAATTAATCACTACAGTCATATTTCTATAGGTTATTTCAATGTATTGGTAAGATTTGCAGTATATTTTTATATTCTATTACACTTGCTAGACCTTTTTTAATAACCTAAATCACATACCTAATTTCTCTGATTTTTCTACTGTTTCTGTACGTACTTTCTCCGGAAAGAAATATTTTAAAGCCCTTTAAACTTAACACTTTGATCCATAACTTTATAACAGGGTCATATTTCATTTGGAAACATTCAGCTCCTTCTTCCCAAGGCTTTTAGCTCATTTTCCTCAGATCAATAAAAGTGGTTGTGATCATGAACTATGTATAAAGGACGTACCTGCACCATGTCTGAAGCATTGTGTCAACGTATCCAAACTCATGTTAAACTACATACTCTAGTTTCAGTGAATTTGTTATTTGAGTACTTAGCCAGCTTTTAGTGCAAAGTTATCACAGATATGTCTAAGTTACCCTTCCATCATAATCAACCCACAGCAGTAGCTATAGCAGTGGTGTAAACATGAATGGAAAGCAATGAAGTTATTTATGCACTGCTAGCTGATTACCCATAAGTGCATGTATTCCTGTAGCAAGGTAAAATAACATTCCCCACAAAGAGAATATGGGATTTTTAGATTTGAACGTTACTCTCTCCCAGCATTTGCCTCCATTTAAACTGTAAGTGTATCATAGAATGTTTTGGGTTGGAAAGAGAAAGTCTTTTAATATTTATGTATGTTCTCAGTCAGGCTGGTTTTGGTTCAGTATTCCTTTACTTCAAAACTACAGTCAGATATGAGTGATTCAGGACACACAGACACCTATATTTACTGACCTGCTGCCTGTGTTAACTCAAATCTGTCAGACAGGGTTTGAACAGCAGTAAAAATGAAGCAACCACTGCATACTTGCCTAATGTCCTGAGGTTGCGCAATGATTTGTTCAGAGGCCTGTGATGTGTTTGAAGGCTCGGTCTTTACAGTGATGGTTGCTTCTCCAGTGTGACTGTTGCCAGAATGAAAGGTAGCCTGATAAGAGGTACACAAGCTGCATGCAGTGTGGTGTGGTCCCATCAGCAATGGAATCTGACATCACATTATAAAATGAAGCTTTACTGAAGTAGTAGGGAACATGAGCAACAACTGGCCCATATGGCAACTCACCCAAAACTAATAATATGAGAGGGATTTAGTTCTTTTATATTTTTTTGGTGACTAATGTACTTTCCCTGAAATGTACTTTAGGTTTGCGGTACTAGTTCTTACTGACACAAATCACAGCACTGCTTAAATCTGTTAAAATTATTCTAAATATGTTTTGAGTCCAAAAAGTTTGAAACACCCTGCTAAATAATAGAGGAACACCTGGTGGAATTTCCTTCTTTGCATAGAGAACAGTATCTTGAATTTCAGTCTACTAGATGGGTTGAATTCAACATTTCTCCAAAGAATCCATCAAAATACATAATCTTTAATACGCGTTGATTCACAACAGAATCTCAGTGCAAAATAGAAATATAAGATTTTGCAGACACAGACAAATGCATGCATATATGCTATAACTTGTATGATTCACACAGGACTGACTCTTGCTAAATTTGATTTGTGATAACTTTGGATGTAAGTGGGTACATTTCAGTATTGTACTCCTCAGAGGAGTGTAGGTTATCCCATGGAAATAATCAAAAGAAATTTCAAGTTTCAAATTAAAAATTCAAATTTAAATCTATTCAAAACTATTGAAAGATGTGTCTCATCTAAACAAGCTACTTCCAGCAATGCAAACTAACATCTTGTTTGCCATCCTTGCTGCACTCATTCCTATGTTGAAAGGGTTCTATTATATTTTTTGTTTTTTAAGAGCAGGGTGAATGCCAAAATATTCTCTTTGTGGGCAAGCAAATACTCTTAGTACATCAGTATTTGAATGATGATCAAACCATTCTGAGCATCTCTGAGAAAAGCCTTTCTCCCTAATGACCTCTTATACTTAATTGAAGCTTTAAATCACATACCCAAAATGAAAATCTGGAAAGAAGATTTAAATGAAAAATCAAACCACATTTTTTCCCCCCCTTTTGCTGTTCTTTTCCCTTACTTGTGGTTTTTTTTTTTCTTGAAAAAGTAGTGTTTGTTGCCTGAGAGAAGCTGATAAATCGTAGAAGCTTTTCCGTCTAGAAAGGTTTTACTGTTCCAAATCTCCAGACTCACATTGGTCTTAATTCTCCAGTATATTAAAGGCATAAAGCCATTTTAGCAGACACTGTAGGATTATTTCAGTCAGCAGGGATCCTCTGATGATGGAGAGCTGCCACAGTAATGTATTTGCCTTCCCATATCCTTTTGGCACAGAAGATGTACATGTGGAAAAGGTTGTAATTCTGACTTCTCTGTTTTTCACTAGTTCATGGCTGCTAAAATGCATTGTTGGAGTCATTGGCTGAAGGCACAAACTGTAAATGCACAAAAGCTGTTCTAACTTACTACAAGCACTAACACTTGT
>NW_009259877.1:958910-963898 GCF_000687185.1 Egretta garzetta | reverse complement strand
TCTTACTGCTCTTCTTTGGACATACTCTGCAATGAAATATACTATAGAAAGCAAGATGGAATTGGGATGAGAGATATGTCCTTACTACAGCCTGAGTCTTTTCAAAACAAGGACAAAAAGAATCAGAAAAACAGGTGAAAAGTTTTGAGCTCCTGAGCTCTGGCCAGTACTATGACCTAAAGTAATGATTCCCTGCTCTATAATTCCACTACTGAAAATATTTCTGTTATGGGTTTGATGAAATTGAAATTAAATCATTACAGCATGGCAAAAAAATATTTTATGTATTTTGTAAATGCATACCTATTTCCTTCTCCTGTGAAGGGATAGGTGTGGAATCTTCCTTATGAAAAATATTTGGGAGCAAATAATCTGTAAAATAATTACTTAGATAAAGAATATCATCCATTATATATTTAACACAATCAGCTTATTAAAGACATCTTTTAATGGAAATCTGAGAGCTACTTACTGAGCATTAAAACTCAAAATGAGCCTTCACTGCACTGTTGCTACCTGGTATGTATTATTACTTCTTGAATGATTTCTGGGATTTCCATCCTTGCATTTGTTTACACACAAAATATTTCTTTCAAGGGAAAAAAAAAAGTTAATGGGAAAATATCCCAGCAAGTTTATAGCTATCTCAGACACAACTAATGATATGGACTTGGAATCACAGGTTTTACTGTGTCTTAGCAACTTGAGTGTTTTCTAAGTTATTCCAACCAGTTTTGCAGCTTGCTGCTTGCAGTAATGTCTGTGCTGTTCTGCTAAAGCACAGCAGATAAGCTTCCTTGCTTACAAGTGTTTCAAGTAGGTTTACATATGTGTAGGCATAGGGGGTGAAAGAAAGAACAGTAAAAGCCCCAATTCTGCAATTACAACTCTGATAGCAGATTCATGGGCCTTGGCTGAGCCCATTATCTCTAAAATCCTAGAAAGCAACAGAAATTCCAGCAGAGCATTACACAGAAGTGAAACCTGTCCATGCAGAACCAATTGCAGGATAAAGGCTATATACATTTTCAAAGAAGCATGGCTGATAGTCTGATCACTGACTTGCTCAGTCAAAAGAGGTAGCTGTTTGCCAATTTTCTTTCCTATTACATTTTTACAGTGAGGGAAGCTATTGATCTGAAAGACATGGATATTGGTGGACTCACAGAAAAAGAGAAGGTTGATTCATTTTGTTTTCACTTTTTTTCTGAGGGATAATGACACTAAAACGTGGGGTTTGCAGTTAATAGTTTTGATGACACGACCTTTCAAACTGTTTAGAAAAATAGGCATGATTTAGAACCTACCAGATTTCATCCACTCGTATTTATTTTATTACAGCTGATACCAGTCAGCACACAATACATAGTTCTGCTGCAAAACATTCAGCTTAATGTTTTGTTGAGATTTGGATATTATGCATTACAATTTACTTCAGAAATCCCAGTAATATACATACCCATATTTTGTAGTCTCAAGAGCAAATAGATAAATAAATACATTTCATATACATATAAATATACATATGCATATGCATATACATAATTAATATACTTATATTAAGTGCAGGTACTTTTGCTTCAGGAAATTCCTGTTAGTAGAACATCTTTGTATCTATTTTCAGTGTCTCTGCTCCCGTTGAAATCCAACCCAAGTCAGTGGTACTCATTACCTTCTAAACAAATTGCAAGTCATTTCCATCTCATTTGCCAGCTCTGAAGGAAGTCTCATCTCAGGAGACCAATGCTGGAATAAGCTATAAAGATTGAACTGAGCTTTTACCAAAAAAAAAAAAATTCTTCCATATTTGACTCGAACACCAATTACATTCCCACGCATTCATTATTCTGGAATTGATTATATTTCAGAGCCTAACTTCTTTTCCAGTTTAGTTGGGGAACTAGGGTCCACTCATGTAGTTTGTCATAGCCTTTGCATAAGACTTCTTCCAGAGTCTCATATGCACATGTAGGTGAATCATTACAACTAGACCATGGATTTTCAGATTGCTGACAGACATCTGATTTAGTTCTTTATTGTAAATTGAGCTAGCAGAAGTTCCCAGTCTCAAAGCAGTATTGACTGGTATCAAGTTGCAGAGTGTGAGCCACTGAGACCAGAACCAGATAGCAATGAGATGACAGCAACCATGGTACGAGCAAAGGTAGAAAAGGGGTGAGTGAGTGAGAAGATAATGATAGGACCTTTTCTATTTGATAGGGGTTTCTTGGGTGAACAGTTTTTAAATGTCATGTTGTTAAAACCATTTTTCTGGAACATATCTGATCAAACATGTTTTTTCATTAGAAAAGGTCGTGTCAAGTTAAAACATTTTATAAACTTGCCAATGGGTCATTGAGGTCAAGGAATATTCTGGTTAAATATAGAGAAAGAGAAAATGAAAAAAAGAACCCACCAAAAAACCAACCAACCAAACAAGCCCCCCAAAATAACCAAAACCAATAAAACATGAGCATGGTGAGTCTTTTTCTCAAATAATTAAAAAAAAAAAAATTAATACAAATTTCCTTTGCTTAAAAATATCATTTGAAGACAGCATAAGAAAAATAATGTCTGTTTCAGAACATGTTATTTTATTTTACTTAATTTTTCAAACTGTCTAACACTATACTGACGAATTTAAAAAATGCGTAATATGTCTGCTAGCCTGTCTAGCCTCTGCCAATGCCCAGAGACACACTTCTAGGGTTTTTTCCATGAACACACAGTGAGGCAAGTCTTGACGTTGCTGTTAGAACATTGTTTGGAAAGCAGTCTAGGTAGACTGACTGAATCCTGTGTAAGGCCGTAGTGATCATGAAAGGATTTATTGACAGTTTCTCAGGGAATAAGCAAGCTGTGAATTAGGCCCAGGAAGAAAAGCTTAAGAAAGAAAGGAGCATGTTTCCTTAAAATGTCAGAAGTCTTCAGGGGAGTGCTGTGATAGTGAAAAATAATGTGGATTCTTTAGAGTTCCCTTGAAAAAGAAATATTATTCTCTTCTTGTAGGCAGTGCTTCCTTAAATACTATTCTGAAGGGTTTTACTGAAATATTCTGCTCCAAAGGACACTTTTGGCAAATATCATGTTTGGTCTTTTAATTAAGTGGTTAGTATAACAAAAAATATGCTTGGCCTGCCTTTGTGTGAAAGCTGTTCTTGTATGTCACTGTATCCACCTCTCTTCTTTTCTGGACTATGACAAAGACACGAGACCACACAGCTTGCCTTTCTGATGATTACATATTTGCCCTCCACAAATACAAATTTCTTACTTGCTTTTTAAATGAGAATCCCATTGGTTGACTCACTACTACAAGATTGTTTTCTTAGAAAAACCGTGTTAGATTTTACCCTCTCAGCAATGCTACAGTAGTTGATCCTATATCAAATTGACAGTGCTTAGATGGAATTAAATAATTTGAGAGTTAAGAGAATTCTGTACAGGCTAGAAAAAATTATTAACAGCTCTCTCAACCAGATCTGCCTTCTATGGTGTTTCTTCTGGAGGCAATACTTTGATGCCAAGGGTAGTCCTTCTCTGACAAGGAGGAGTCTAAATTCACTGTTATGAATGTTTGTCCTTCTTGTGTTCCCAGCTTCTCACAATGCCAAGCATCAACAATGGAGGGCAACAGATTTTACACACACTCCTTCCCAGTATGAAAGATATGTTAAAAAAAAAAAAAAAAGTGGAAATGCAGTAGGTAGTACTTATTGCACAATACTGAAGTGTTTTGAAGTAACAGATTTCAGGAAAACTGGGACATTCATGTCTCCCCAGTCTAAATGGGCAATTATGTGCATAAAGATAAGAGCAATGGCACAAATACTAGGGTAATTCAGACACGCCGCTGGCCTGAGCTGAGTCAGCTATAACTCAGCTGTGAACAGTCCATTCATTCCATCATTTTCATAGACACAATTACTGCAATATCATCAAAGCCCTCAAATTTTAATATACCAAATATTTGATACCTCATTTGTGCAAGATAAAATGTGAAAATAAAAGCTTACACATGTTATAAACTACCTCACATACCCCATATCCTCTATGAAATACCAGCCTGGGACAAAAAAAAAACATGCGCTCTGGGCAGTTGTTCTGAAGCATTTCTCATTAGCAACATTTTCTTTATATCGTTCTGATCACACTATGAATATCGAATAAAATAAATAAAGACTGGGTTTGTGTCCTCTTGTTGTCTGTCACAAACCATTTTGGGTTTTTTGTTTTGCTTTAGCCCATGTGTACCTTTTGGAATGGCTTTGATAGACTCTGACTGTCAGAGAGTCATGGGCAGAATTTTAAACACTGTAATTGAAATATTCTTAAAGTTGCAGAGAGTTGAAGAACATAAGAATTTATATGATGCAGTTTTTCATTGTGCCAATCCATTAAAACATTAGAAATAATCAATTTTGTTCACTTGCTGTAGGTTTTAACCATGTTTACCTGTTTCCAAGGGAGTATGTTAAACAAGCCCTTAGAAAGAAAAGATAACAATTACAAGATTAAACCAGTATTAAAATCGGTAGCCAACAAGTTATCACAAATATGTTCCTATTTCAAATGAGCACTGTACCTCTTTGCAATAACTGGGAAATGTAAACTATTCAACAATAAAATAAATGAAGAGGCAGAGGGAAGAGAAAGGGAAGAAGCAGGTTCATCCTCTTTTACTAAGCCTTGTAAGGCACTCTGATCAAAAATCACCTTCTGTGTGAATCAGTACGAAAGGCTGATTTCAACCAAACTCTGCCAATGTCAGAACTGATCACTATTTTTCCTTTTCTTATGCAACTACACTTACTAATTTATGTTAATTGTGATTATTATTGTAAGATCACCATGGTTTTTGCAGTAGTAGCATACGTATTTGTCCTGTGTTTTTCAACATACCTATTCTTCCAGCAAGATTTGTACAAGTTCTTCTTGTTCAAGTTCAGAAACTGGGAGCTGAAATAAACCTTTTAGTGTACTCCTTG